>NC_034409.1:39582600-39882600 GCF_002078875.1 Numida meleagris
CCGGCGGCGGCGGGGCGCGGCCCGGGGCACAGCCGTGTGTGCCTGCAGCGCCCGGCCCGACCTCCCCTCCGATGTCGTTCTTCTACCCGCTTATTTTTTTTTTTTAATTTATTTAAAGCCTCCATTACTTAAGCTGTCACTCTAATTCATCTTTCCCCCGTGCGATTTCACATTGGTTTCTCGGATGCTATTTCTCTCCTTTATGCATACTGCTGGCTTTGATTTCTCATATCTTCTGGTCTGCCTTGTGCGCTCCCACGGTCTGGGTGCAGGATCCGTGCTCTGTTTAAAAGTTAATTTGGCTTATCAAACTCCTCTAGGTAGAGTAGTCAGAAAGTGGTGAGGAATGCTAATATTTCTTTTGTCTCAAGTCTTCCGAAATGAAGATATCAACCGACTGCCAGCTCCTGGTAGTCAATATAGTAAGTAAATTAAATGTAGTCATTGGAATGAGGCTTTATGGCACTTCCAACAATCTGTAATTCAATCATCTCTGATACAAGCTGCCTTTTGCTATTATTCATCAGACCCAGCTGAGTGATTTCTGTCAGATGGGAAGTGGTGGAGGGAAATCTCTAGGTAAATGTAACTGAAAAGCTTTCCATGCGGAGTCCTAAATGAGCACAGAAAGCACTTGGCCGCAATCTGGAGACAGATGTTGGCATCCAAAGAAATCATTTCTTTTGATTGTCAGGGGGCTGTCAGCTCTTATTTCCCTTATTTAACAGCCATTTGCAAGTGAAAAAGA
The DNA here is from genome assembly GCF_002078875.1 of Numida meleagris. Classification (NCBI taxonomy): domain Eukaryota; kingdom Metazoa; phylum Chordata; class Aves; order Galliformes; family Numididae; genus Numida; species Numida meleagris. The sequence continues at coordinate 39,583,349 of NC_034409.1, forward strand.
GGGACCTCCGTGTTTATGACCTTGTAAACTCAACACAAAATGCTGTAATTCAATAGGATTTCTCTCTCTGAAATACCAAACTGACCTTTGTTCAGAACACCATCATTCTGGATGCACGTACATGTTGTAGACCATGGCCAGACTATGGATCAGCACAAGCAGCAGTGTGATTGCTGCTCTCATCTACTGCGTGCTGAGTAAACTGCTTCCTTGTCTGGGAGAGTTCTTTTGCCCTGAGGAGTATGAGGTGATGCTTGTGGCTCCGGGAGGAGTCCCCTCCCTGGTGGGTGGATGTCCAGAGTGGGGTGAGAGTTGTGCGGATGGCACTGGGAGAGGGGAGCTTTAGGGCACAAGTGGGCAGCGAAGTCATTTGCTCTATGAGTGTGTGAGCTGACATCTCCTGCTATGCTTAAATGAACCTGCTTAGGAGAAGTGTGAGGCAATTCCACGTGTGGCTGGAATAGTGTTTCCTCGTTCCTTGTTTATTTCTTGGAAGCAAATGACCTGATTTTATGTCTTGAGAATCAAATCTATAATATATTAAATATATATATTTCTTACAAGCATCTGGAATTGCAGTTACATTAGTAGTGTCCGAGGGGAATATACTTTACCAGAAGCTCAGTAATAGACCATATTATAGTTGCTCAAAATTTGCATGCATGCAATTCATAAATTGAAAACTACATAGCTTAAAAACATAGTGTAGGCAGCTTGAGTGAGAAGAGATAATTTAAAAAAAAGAACCACAGGGCAGAAGATAATGACATACTGTAGGAAATAATCATACTCCCGCACTTGCAAAAGCATGAAATGTTCCAGTGTAGCCATTTCATACGAGCCCAATTTTCCTTCACATTAAGAGTGCCTAAGTGAGCCTTATTAATGTTTGATGCCAAAGATGCTAAATCCATTTTGAGGGTTGATACTGGAATTTAAAGAGGTAGCTCACAGACTAACGGTGCCGTTCTAACACTTCCCCAGAACAGATGTGCAAGTCACCATTTGCTGAGTGTGCCCCACAGCCGTGCAAGTGGAGCACGATGCTCCCTGTGACGGTGGCAGACCTGGAGCCTTTTCAAAACTATTGATTAAAGACAGTATTTGGTTTAACAATCTGAAACTTTCTTCTACTGTAATCGTAACTTGGATCAGCTATGAGAACCCAGGAAATGTTCAGTTTCGGTTCACATTGTAGCATAGAAGGTGTGAGATAAGGAGAGGTTCTGTTTGTCAGAAACCTAGGGGGGGGGGGGAAATCTATACTTTTCCAGCTGGCATGGAGAGACCGGAAACACAAAATCAATTTTTATGGTCTTTTGGCAGGGTTGGCTGTTAGACTTAAAAGAAGTCATAGCTCAGGGTCTTGGCAGAAGTTCTTAAGCCTCTCAGCTGTACAGAACGCAGTTAACTGATGTTTCCTGACATGAAAATGAAGCTCTAATTTAGCATATTGCAGTTTTTCTTGCCCATTCAGTGATCTGATTATGATTTTTAAAATACTTGTGTAAACAGGTGTGGCTTTATATTTATATACGCATTGAAATGCACAGAAATCCTTACTGGGAAGGGAGTTCCACATAAAAAGCATACGCAACCTCATGCTACGTGCTGCAGGAGAGATGTTGAAGTTTGCAGTGCTATTGGAAAGAACAAGATGATGTTTCTGTACAGTCTGGAATGAAAGCGTGGAGCAGTTGTTATGCACAGATACCAGGAGCTCCTTTCCTCTGCTTCTGGTGCCCGTACACATGTGCGACTCCATGAAGAAATACGTGATTGTCCGATTTCCTTTGGCACTCTGTAGAACGCTTGCTTCAAACATTACTCTGTATCTAGGAAGAAGCTTAATTAGAAACCCACATAAGGGAGGCTTGTTAGCTAGTGATGACTTTGTGTTTACCGCTGACATTTACTAAAGATACTTGAGGTTAAAATAAAAGCATTTGCCAGGCTGAATAAACAAAGCATTATGTTAACAAATATTTTCAGGATCTTTATGTACAAATGTCGTCTTCGCTGGAGTAGGCTTTACTCCTCCCTAATACACTGGTAAGAGGGAGGATTAGGAAATGCTGGTTATGCTGCTGTATCTCTTGCAAAAATACCGGATACTAAAGCAGGTGGGTTAGAGGGAAGACAACAGATAGTGGCTCTTCATTCTTTTGGTGAGAGGATACAAACAGCTACAGGTGATGTTAGGAGGCACGCAGAGCAATAGAGTGCTTTGTACAAGCAATGTGTGGGAAAAGTTTTCTGGTTTAAATAAATTATGCAAAAAGAATTATTTTTTGAGACATGTAATAAGCAAGAGATTAGCTGTCATAGGACAACTGTTAATGCTGCTTTTGACAGCTGCCCAATCAGAATGCTTTAGAGTGGGCTGCTGTCTGTTGGTTTGCCTTTTTTTCTATTTTTTTTTTTTTTTTTGCTTTCCAGTGCATTTCAGTTCTCTTGTGTACTATAAATACTTTGGAGGAAGCCAGCTATTTTTCTCAGTCCATGTTCTTATCGTTACTGGTCTGAATGCGTTTTCTCAGAATTGCAGGCACCAAACACTTTTTCATCCTAGGAGGAGTGATGTTGCCATCTTCTAAACTTCGAGATATTTGCCAACTCAAGATGTCACTTTCTTTTCCAGCCTTCCATGAAGATGCTGGGAGAGATGTGTCAGAACACAAAGCAAATCCAGAATGCCTCCAGTGCAGCATTACTATCTGATGAGCTACTAATACCTTTATTTAGAAATGGAAGACCATACAAATACAAAAAAGTGTTACCAAGAAATTATCTAAACAAGTTGGTTGTCTATAACTCTGGGTAATTATGCTAATACAATATTTTAGCAAAGTAAAATGTATTTAGAAGCAGCTAAAACCAGTGTGGGTATTTGATGATGCTGCCTATAAGTTTGCCAGGTTTTATGGGAGTACCCAGATGTGTTGTAATTGAATAAAGTAGCCAGGGTTATAGTGACTAGGTAGTACAGTGCCTCAAATACAGGCACAGGAGGATGCGTGCCTCAAAGCTGCTTAGTGATGATTTAATGAAGCTGATTAGAAGCCTATTTGCAAGTTCAGCTTCATACCCTCTATCTGAAGGATATTGGGTTCCCATGTGTTGTTGAAAATTAGTGTAGCAATTGCAATATGGGAAGCCTGTAAGCATCACCCAATATGGCTTTGAGATGTAAGATTGCCAGCAAGCTGCCTCACTGCCATGTGTTTGAATAGCCATGGAGATATGGCAGCTGGAAAGATTGAAGTGCTTTTGTGGAAGGAAACAAAGGCTCCATGTGAAGTGGTTTACTTGGGTTCGGGACATTTTCTGGTAGTGATACATTGCCTAGAAAATGTGTGTGTGTACATCATTGACGGGTGGACATTAAATATAACTCTTCTTATTTTGAGTGCTTAATGACTGCTTATTACATAAATTTTCTTCTATTTTTTATTCCCTTCCAAAGTTACTGAGACTATTTCTTTATAATTATATTTCTGCTTGATTTTTTTAATCATAAAATTTCAGAATTGAGAGAAACTCTTAAAAGCTTGTGTGGCAGTTAGTTGTTACTTTGCTTTAAAAGGCGTAATGCTGTAACTTGAAATCCTACAGTGTCGCGGTATCATTCTGAACCAGTGTCGTAGAAGACATGATCTGTTGGCAAATACTTGAAGGCTAAAGGTTGCTAGCATAGCACATCCCAATCTACATTTCTTGAAAGGAAATCAATTTTCATTTAAAAATGCAAAACAAACTTTTGTTATTGAAATTGCAAGTTTTGTGTTTTGACTTTAGTAAGACATTAGAATTAGCTTAGGCTAATGTTCAGGTAAAGAAACAGTATTGTAGAATGGCAACATTGTCCATGTGATCAGATGTTTTTTTTTTTTCCTTGATCAATTGCAGATGAAATACAAGGTCTGCTCCAAAATAACGCCTCCTATTTTATTATGTTGGTCCACAACATCAGAGGTGGATGGTAGAGGTTGAACCTTCTCACCAGTATTCCATTACACTTTGTTGCCATGTGACAGATGGCAGTAGAGAGGCAGTCTGATGAAAGGGCATCTGACATGGAAGTGTGGATGATGTGAAAGTGTGGTGTTGAATTCCTCCGTGTGGAAAAGATGGCACCCACTGACATTCATTGATGCTTGCTGAATGTTTATGGAGACCAAATAGTGGCTGTGAGCACAGTGAGGCAGTGAGTGGTGTGTTTCAGCAGTGGTGACAGCGATGTGGAAGACAACCCGTGTTCCAGATGGCTGTGCAAATTTCTACAAGTTTGGCATGCAGACACTTTTTCATTGCTGGCGAAAATGCACAACTAATAGTGGTGACTGTGTTGACAAATAGTGTTTTGTAGCTGAGAACTTGCTCTATCAAATAGTGTTATAGTGCTTTTCACATCTGTTGTAGTTTCCATGGGGATAAATAGGAGACATTACTTTCAGAGCAATCTATGGCAATGAGGGATCACCATCTCCATTACGCCAACTCTATTCATTATCTTTAACAATGATCTGGAATAAGATACAGAATCCATATTCATGAGGATAAAATTGGAGAAAGAGCTATGATAGACTGTCTTCAGTTGGTTTCTCATCCTACTACATCTCGATGTATATCTCAACAAAGTGGACTATAGTATTTTTACCTACTTCTAGTTTAAAAAAAGAAAAGCTATTGGGAGTCACTCTGTGAGGAGACTAAGGGATTACATCCAGGGAGCAGCATTTGACACTGTCGTTAAAGAGCTGAGAAGCCATATGCAGTCAAACACTAAATTGTTGAAAGTAGAGAAGATGCCCAATGTCAAAGGGGATACTAGACAACTAGAATTAGTTTAGGGAAGCGATCCAGTAGCATGTTTTGAGATATGCCAGATGTGCTCCAATAAGCTTTGCATTCTCTTTGGAAGAGAGAATGTGCCAAGACTTTCCTTGATTCCTGCATAGTGAAAACACAATTAGTAGTAATAGCATAGTGTGCCATGTGGCAACCTGGCTGGGCCTGTAAGATGGAGGAGTTCAGACTAGGAGATACCAATTTTTACCTATTAGCATAATAAGTGTATGGAGCAGCTTATTGAGGAGAGGATATTTTTCTACTTGAAGTCCCTAGATTGGTCTTTCATCTCTTTTTAACTAAGCTAAGTACAAGTTCTAGTTAGAATCATAGAATAGAATCATTAAGGTTGGAAAAGACCACTAGGATCGTCTAGTCCAACCATTAACCCATCGTAGTTCTGATGTAGAAATTGCTGGAATAAATGATTTTTGATTTGTATTAATCCGTGTGAACAGGGTAGGTGGTGAGCTGGCATTCTGACCAAGGAATTGCTGACCTGTTGAACTTGCTGCCATTAACTCCCATTGAGTCTCTTGGATGAAAATTTTTTTCTTTTTGTAGAAGGTGTTGTGACAGACCACTCTTGAAGTGTGCAGATATGCTATCTACACTTCTCTTAAGCAAATCTTGTGTTTTATAATCCTATTTTGTCCCACCTTATGTACAAGAAATTTCTGTGTGTGTATCTAAGTGGCTTTATTGCTTGAAATCTGACTTAAAGCCCACTGAAATAAAAAGGAAACTAATAAAAAGGACTGCGTTCTGCCAAGCCTTCTCTGGAGCTAGCCTTGCAGGTGGCAGCCCTTGTGCCTGGCATCTGAGCCAGAGCACTATGTGTGGTACATGCTGCGTTGCACCGTGGTGGTGACTTTCTGTTGACTGGAGTCTTCCCTGTCCTATTTCCACCTGTTGATACCAATAGCTTAACAGGTGCCTTTATGAGAAGAATGCAGTCTTAACCAAAGTGGCTAGCAAAGTATCTTTGAGAGTGTCCTCACAAATGTATCTTTGAATTGCCAGATACATCCTTGCAGAGTCCAGGAGAGATGGGAGATAAACACATTCTTGATTATGGATGAAAAAATGGCTGAATTGTAAGATTTTTGCATCCTGAAATTAAAGTGTACCTTTTTTTTTTTGTAACAACTCAAGTGTTTAATTAAAGATGTATTTGATTATTCTGTCTGGGAGTTATTAATAAATCTCCTCAAAAGAAGTCTGCCAATAGGTGTCATATTTTTTTTTCCATAGTTTTCCACTTGTCATAACTTTTTCATATGCTAATAACAAGGAGCTATCTTGCATTTGCTCTTCAGATTCAGCTTTCTTATGTCAAGCTTTCTGAGCTTATTCAGCTGCTAGAGTAGAGAAACAACAGGAGAATGCTCATTTGACCTTGACAGAGGCCAATTCCTGCTTCATGATATGCTGTAGTTGTGTAAGGCCTTCAGCTCTCTTATCTTGGATATTTACTTCAGTCCTAGTCAGTAGGATTGAAAGGTTGTTTTCTGTGTTAATTTTGATGAGCTCTCTTTTAATCAAATGAGAAAGTGGATGAACTGGAAACTTCAAGTAACATCATCTGGGACAAAAAGCACTTGAAGCCATAGGCTACAGATTTTTTTTTGTCACTTTTCAAATATATGTCCGCTTTTATAAAAGCTTGGACTTAGTTTAATATTTGATATGCAAATATTGGCTTTACAAATTGTACACTGGCTAATAATTGTGAGCTGTTTACTCTATAATAAATTATTCTTTATAAATATTGATGAAAGTTCTGTATTGTTATAGGTGAGCAAGGCATAACATTCACTATGAAAATCACCATTTTAGAATATTGAGGACTATTATTATTATTCTGTCTTGGTATCAAGCAGGTGAAACTCAGAACTTGTGGGCTGAGTACTGTTTACCCGTGGCTTTCAAAGCAGCAGCCAGCCAAATATTCTCCGACAGTGGTGGATCAGACTTCTGCAGGTGTGATAGAGACTGTCTACACTGTTTGTTACTGAAGAATTCAAAATATTACTAAAGCCAAAACTTACTTCTGCCTCTCCAGACAGGTTTTGGAGCCATTAACAGGATTTCAAAATGTATATATTACATAGAGATGAAAGGAAAAATAATCAGTACAGTTCTAATGGAACTTGTCAGTGTTATCTAGTCATGGCTTTGGAATTTGCTCTTAGTATCAAGATGATACTGGGAGTATTTAATTTTGCTTTGAGTTGAAATTTGGTTCTTAGGAATGGCTCAGATGTTCAACTGCTCTTATCTCAAAACAACTGAAGAGTTGTTAACTGATTGCAGAGAATAAAGCTAATTTATTTGCGGGGAAAAAATCATCACCTGGCATTCCTTAGTCAGTGGAGTTACAGCTTTCTCCCACTCAGTTTTGTGACCTTTTCTGTGATGAAAAAAAGTAATCAGTTCTGGAGGAGCTTGGAGGTGGGCAGGAGCAACAGGCTCTTAGCAACGTTTTCAATGTGTTGGCTTCAGAAATTTTAAGTATGTAAAAGCGTGAAGTTGGAAGGGTATTGCAAAGGTGGACAGAGGACCGTAGGTAGATATAGCAAGTGCCAAGCTTGGTCAAAGATATTCAGTTTATTATGGCCAGCATGCTTGCTTATGTGCTTACAGTCAAAGTGTGAACAAGAGTAAGCAGTTGCAGCAGTAGTAAATAAGTTTTGTTGTGTTTTTTTTTTTCCCCCCTGGGTAAGGTACACAGAGCTAGTCTACCATGGACACACTGAAGCAACTGCTTCAGGCCACATTGTTTTCTTTCCATCAGACTTGCTCTAATGCTTTGCATCCAGTTCTGAGTGGCTTAGACCAGGATTCTTTTAAAATCATATTTCATTTCATTAGGTGAGTTGAATTATATCCCTAAGTATTTCTGTTTTTTGTTTTTTCAAATCATTTACATATGAGTTGGAATACTCCGTAAGAGGTCATTTATTGTCGTCATCATTTAAAATAGCTGTTTCGGCTTTTAAACCTATTCTGGTTTTGTAGGCTCCTTTCTTGCCTTGATATATAGGAAAAATCAAAAGTGGCATTTTAGTATTTTTTGGCAAACATCCTAATGTATAGTGGGTGGGTTTTTGTTTTTGTTTTAAAGAATAAATAAAAAGTGCAAGTAATGAGTAATGGCTCACCTCTCCAAATCCTCTCCTAACACTGTGAATTCCAAATGTGGTCTGTAACCAGTGACAGCTGTTTCATCAAGAATTGCTGCATGTTTGCGAGAAGCAGTGTTTGCTTTTTCAGTCTCTTTAGAACAGGGCCTGACATAGTCTGTAATGTATTTATACTGTTCCTAACATAATAGGATCCAGATCTTTGAGGATGTGGGCTGTTGGGCAAAACAAATAATCATTAGTCCAAATGTAGGAAAAGTGACGTTATTTAAGGCCCCCAGAGCTGAACAAACAATTCATTGCTTTGACCATATCAGCCATCTCCTTCAGAGGGATTTTAATTGTATCACAGAAGTTTCATAGGTTAAATAGTGAACATACCTGTGAAGTGTTTGGTTAGACGTGATTTATACTTTGGTCATTAAGCCTGCACTGTTCAGACTGGGGTACTTGGGCCTTCAGTTTAGAGCTTTCCTTAGAAATTAGGCTAAATTATTCTTTACAACCTCTTTGCTCTCATCCTGATAAAACTTGCTAATCTATCAATATTAAATGGAGAGAGGAGAGGAGGAATGGGAATTTTTCTGTTGTCCAGTAATCTGATTTGCCACTTTCCAGCTGAAAACTGGGTAAACTGTTTGTCTTGCTTATTAAGAAAGCTGTTTTATGAATAATGCCATGTTCACATCTGAGATTTGAATTACTTGCAGAAGAGATAGTACAAAGGAACTGGATTTTAGCCTTATGTGGCTGGGAGGGAATTTATGTGGCATAAAGCAGATAAACTAGTTCTAATTGCAGCAATACTTAAGAGGCTAGATTTTCGTGCCAGAAAACAGTTTATAAAAGTTTCTGTGATGCAGGAATTAGCAAAGCTCTGTTATATCAACTTTTCTAGTACAAGGACCAGTTCCTCTGTCTGGAGATGAATGCAATTTTTGGAGATCTGTGTTCCCTCTTTCAGTGAGATTGTTGTTACAGGAGGAACAACTAGTCAGTCTGATGTGTGATATTTGTAAATGGGTGAAACAGACTGAAAGCCAAAACCCTACATAGAGGGTCCTAAAGGCAGTGCTAAAGATTTGAGGTGAAGATCTCAGGTTTACTTTTCTGTAAATAAATACAAATCTGAGTGCATCAGACAGTTGTTCATGTAATAATTTATATTACCTAGGAGCGCAAGTAGCACAAGTTAAGCTTCATGCATATCTAGTTGATGTGGTGAAATATAAATCCCGTTTCACAGATGGGGATCAATGGCAGAGGGAGATTGAGGATGGAATTCATCTCATTTAACTTTAAATACCCTCAGAAGGTGATTTATTTGACCAAATTTGGGCATTTATATTACTATGAGATAGACTGCTCTGTGGAGATATCTGCTCCTTTCCTGTCTAAAGAATGGGATGACTAGATAAGATGTAATCAACTAATTTTTAGATGCCTAACACGTGCCATTTGAATCCTAAATGATGTCCCCTAGGGTTTGGTAGGGAGCATGGGGCAAGGCTGAAAACTGAACTTAGTTTTTCTAAATTGAAGTTAATAACACTAATCATAATATCGTCTTTTCTGTGGAGAATTAAGTGTATTTAAAACAAGTAGTACATTATGAATACCCCAGATTGCTTTCAACAGTTGCAAGTAACGTTAATAAAACAAACAAACAATAATTGGATCGAAAGGAGGGTATATTTTGAAAGTTCCCAACTGAAATCCAGTTCAAACTGTTTATTTTGCTGTGGTTAGTATTGCTGTATGTGATTTTTTGGGGAAAAATGTCAATCCTAGTAATGCAGAAACTTTATGCAATAGACTAGGTTTAAAAACAAATATTCAGAGCAAAACTTACATGTTATTTTCCTATATAGTATAGGAGATCTGTGTTTGCAGAATCCACAGAGCTGTAAGGAAAGAAACTGTATCTGCAAACAGTGTTATTTATGTGTCATTAAACTTTCCTACCTATTGACACCATAGGAAGATAGGTGTCTGATCTGTGAAGCCATAGAGGTCTGTTGTGTTGGGGAGGAAGTGTTGGGAGGAACAGAGTATTTTACTCATAGTTATGGGAGTTAAAAGTGGTCTTATCCAGTCTGTACTGGTAGAAATGGGATTACATGAAAGGAAACACCTTATGTTCTGTGAACAGCTCAGACCTTGCTACAGTGTGTGTGTGTTTTTTGCCTTTTCAGAGCTGCATTACGTCTTGCATCTGAATCAGGTATTTTGCTTTTGGAGGTTAGCTTGGTTTCTCCTTGCTTTCATTCCTCCCTTAACATACTTTAAGGCTGTGGTTTTGACCGAGATGAAATCATTTTCTGAGCTGAGGTGCAAAATCTATTTAAATAGATTCTGTATGTAATTCGTACATAGAAATCTATTCAGATGATCCTGGTAATATTTGACCCCCTTAAATTCATGGCATCACGTCTCTTTTCATGGGAATGCACTGTGATGTTAAAGCTTCAGGGTGCAAAGTATTTGTTTTAATGAAGTGCTATGAAGAAAAAGCAGGCCAGAAAAAGCTCTGCTATATTAAGATAAAACAGAAGCTGGCAATGTGAAGAATAAAATAGGATGTATATTTTAGGTGTTTGCAGTTTCTTCCCCTACAAATGTGAAAATGACTGTTAATTTCACAGTACTGTGTATAATAGAAATTGTATCTTCATGTTAAGTCTAAAACTGTTAAATTCAAATGGTCTAGAAAGAAAAATCCAATACTCTGAAAAATTACATCACATCAAAATTGTTGTCTTGTTGATAACATTGGTCACCAGGATTTCTTGTTCATTTCTATTCTTCTTTGAATTAGAAGGTAAACACAATGTTTTTGTAGCTAAATGAACCTTTCAGAAGCTAGACATCAACTATATATGAATACAGAACAGTAGATCTAAAATCTGTCATGCTGTCAGTGTACAGCTGTTTTCTCTATGAATGTGAAAATTGTCAGGTATTTGTGTTTTCTCCCTGTCCTACTTTCTAACCCCTATGTGTTGATATTCACCCATGTGAAAGAAGCCAATTATACTTTGGCCATTTTGTAAATAATGCAGAAGTTGTTAGTAGCAGAGGAAAACTTGTTAGAAACCTGGGGTAGTGAATAAGTAAAAACACCTTTTAATGAGGGCGATAGTCTTTGCTTCTATATCATCATGTTTATATATGTGTTTACATGTGTATTTGTTTATATGTTATATATATATATTTAAAGTTATTAGTGGTTTAATTTTTCATCTGAGGACTGGCTGTAATAAGTTCCCAGGTCAATCTTCCATCTGGACATCTTGCTCTGCAGTACTTTCCCTGCTGTTTTTCGAAGAGCCTCCTGTGCACAGGCACTGGTGTGTCTCTCCCTTGCCTTGGTGTGGATACTGAGCACAGCCTGAGATGGAAGAGCGCCCTGGCATTGTGGCTGAAGCTCACCAAAAATGGCTGTCCCTTTCCAGTGGCTCTATGAAAAGCATTGGGAGCATGGAGCACTCACCTGGCATTGGGTTACCTTAGAAGTGAAGCAGTCAGTCTCATTACAGGCAGACTTCTGAAGCTGGGCCAGCTCTTGGTAGCTGTTGTGGGTACAGCCAGGCCCAGGCACTTGCTGGAGTTGCTGTGACATTGACCTAGCAATTAAGCACCCTAATATCGTGGTAGCTGACTGTTCTGGGTGAAGGGCAAAATCTGATTCCAGATGATGTGCAGAACTTGATTTCTGAAACTGCTGTTTCTCTTGAGTATTATTCTGACAGAGCGACTTTGTGGCCTTCAGCTTAGTTGCATGTCAGATCATGTGCCTGGGGTCTCACCAGCAATCTCCGGTGAAACATGCAGACTGTGTGCCTGCTCTGTCCATGGTACCTCTCACTGGGGTGCAGGCATCAGATTAACAATGTGCTAGCCCTCGCCTCACAATTGACTTTGTTTTCAAGTGGCGATGCTCTTAATGTAGTTGTTAAAAGGATACTTGTAAAGAGAGATAAAGACTGCATCTTCAGAGTGGCTTAAAACAGGAGTAACAGGGAGATAAGCGAGTGTCTCTTATTTTTTGATCAGGGAGCTCAAATTTTCCTCATTATCTTCACTCTTTCATGATTGAGCTGTTTGTTTCCAGATGGCGGCTATGCGTGTGACATTGGGACGCACAGCGGCCAATCTGTTCGGTGGCAGGCCTCTCCTCAAGCAGAGCCTGAGGTGCCGGGCACATGGCTGCAGGAGGGCAGCGCATGGGCCTCTCCTGCAGCAATTAGCTCTGCTTTCATTTCCCCACCCACAGGCTCTGCAGCAGCATCCTTCTGTGGGAGGAAGATTCAGCTGCAAGAGCTGAAATGCGAAGCTGCAACTACCTAGCACCTTTCAAATGAAACTGAATTCATCCACATTGCTGAACATGTCCACAGTACCAAAACATTTATTGTTCCAGGTGTTGATTTCAGTGAGTAATTATTTTTTCTGCCAGAGCAGAGTTCTTAGTGTAACATCAAGTATGTGTCATGTGCAGTATGTAAACAGTTGTATTTTCTTGGCAGTTTTGATGGAAGTCCTCCCTGGAGAAGGGAGATGTTATGTGGAAATACAAAGTCAGCATTGAATATTTCAGAGTATGATGTAATATTTGCTGAGAACTGAGACAACATTTACTCTTTTCTTTGAAAGCCCAAATATTATTCTTGTTTGTTTGTTTACCTATGACTGTAATACAGTTTGAATTGAATGAGCGTTTCCTTCTGTTATATCTTGTCTTCTCTCCCATACTTCTAAAATTGTGAGGGGTAGGGAAATGAAATGAAATATGGAGTAGTAAGCTCTTATTAAAAAGCAAATAGACAAAGAGCATCCAACATACTGAAAGGGCTAAAGAGCTGTTACATACTCAATCAAAAAATAACTTATTAATGCAATAGACAAGGTGACTAGATGTGGCCATATTGACCAGAGTGACTTATCATGGTGATTCAGGGGTTTAATCTGCTGTTCTTCAGTGATTGAAGTCCAATTTTCTGAGTAATTCTATTCTGTTCTCCTGGAAAATGTGGTGGAGGCTGATGGATAAGCGCTGAAGTCCCCCATGGTAAGGCAGTTGTCCATGTCAGTCTCTGAGCCTCTGGAAATCCTTCTGACATAAACTGTGCTACTGAAAGTGTACTCACTTAGAAGAAAAAAACAAAAACAAAAACTTTTGAAATAAAAGCATGATATACTGCTATCGCATGGATATTGTGCAAAGAATTGTTTTTGCTGCAGAGATATCCTGGAAAATCTTTCATTTTATGTAATTATTTTCTTAAGAGAAACATGGCATATCTGAGCTGGGAATCTCTTCAGACATGTTATTGATATGTCTGCTTTTAAAAGTATACCAGAGATTGAGAGAATTTGGTGAAGTATTTCGAATAGCTTACGAAAAGGGCATGATGTCCTATTTTTTTTCCCACACTCTAAAATCTCCTATTACACCTGAATAGACACTTGCTGCTTTAGTCTAAGCAATCCTAGTGAATCATTGTACTTCTTATTACGGTTTATTAACAAATATGACTTCTTCCGAAAACTTAGTTTTAGTTACCTGTTCATTATTGCAACAAGATTTTGGCTGAAGTCTCTTGGATATTTTTTGCTGAAGTTAGTTTTGACACTTTAATGTCAACATTGTGTTTCTTTGCTGTATGTAGTATAGCTGTGTTAAATTGTGCAAGTTCAGATCGAATAGCTGCAAAAGCAAGTAGAATTTCCATGTGAAAAACATTAGTCGCATGAACTGAACACTTTGAATGCTAATACTTTTGTCAGACCCTTGACCAAACTGAATATTAGTGAAATGAAGCATTTCAAAATAAAAATTTCTAAGCAATAGAAATTTGCTTTTTGTTCACCTGCAGGGAATCAGTCATTAATGAAATCACTTGATGACATGGAATGCTTCAAACATGTCAATCTTCGTCAAAATGAGAAGTCATTTCTTAATTGTGCATGTTATAGAACCAAATATAACCCTCTAAATTCCTCTCGTCCATACCTGTGATGAACAGCATTATACAAGCTAGAATTAATTTAAACTGTCAATTATGCGAGTAATTTGGATTTAAGTTTTCTGTGCTTACAGGAGAGTGGAGTATTTAAGTACTTTCTGTGGATGACTGAGCAGAAATGTACAGAAATGTACTAAAAGTATAAGTAGTTCACACTTAAGATATTTTCTTTTTTTACTGCGTTTTCTTTACATATTTTGACCTTCTGAGCTGAAGTAACTGTAACATTTATTGAAATTGACAACTGATTTTTTTTTTTGAGGGGATGGCAGGCTTAAACTGCAAGAGAAATTCAGAATAATACAGCAACTTGTTCTAAGTAGTATTTCCACCTTTTTTAAGAAAATGTTTTAAATATTGTTTCAGTTTGCAGTAGATTTGGGTTTTTTTGTTCTTTTTTTTTTATTGTTGTTTTTGAAGTAAATCTTTTTTTCTTATGCTAGTAGTACCATACAATACAGTAGCAGTAATCACATAACAGGTAAAAGGCTCAAAGGTTATTTTCCCCCATAACGAACAGAAGAGAAAACTGCACAGCAGTACCCTTCCATTGTAGAAGATGGTGACATATTATTCCTTTCAATTCTAGGTTGTGCTTCGTTGCTCTCAGAATAGATGTACTTGGGACATATGCCCGAACTCAAGATGTGGTCAATGTGCTACTATGATTATTTTGTTGCTGAAGAGCTTTTTTTTTTTTCTGCCAGAGAAAGAATTATCCAAGACAGATGCTACTGTGTTAAACAGCTTGATACTTACTACACTAGATGCTGGAAAGTTTGATACCATAAAAATGTAGTGATGTCGATATCATAAATGCTTAACCATCTTGTTTGTCTTAGGCATATATGGGAAGTAATACTTGATAAAAATACCTGTCCAAGTTTTTTGGGTGAATGACAAAACTGAATAGCTAAATTATTATTACTGTTTATGCAGGTCTGAATTTGTAAATGACTGGTTATGTCAGCAGTGCCCAGCTTGAAGCACATTCAGAAGTGCCTTGTTTTCACTGTGTGCTGGGCATGCATCCTGCTAAAATCAGGCTGTATGTACACATGACTGAAGGGCAAGTTTTCTTCATATTAGAGAAGCTGTGAGATAGAGGTATTTTGAACACATTCTTTATGTGACTAAAGAAAACTTACAGGCCTGTCTTCCTAGATAGGGAATAATAGGACAAACGTACATTGCTGAACCAGTGTAGTGGCTTTTAGGAAGATTGCTCAGGCTGGTACCAAGCCCACTCTCATTACACACTGAGTAGGCGTATATGAAATTTAGTACACCCTTGTTATCACCTGACTTACCCATCCTAAAGGTAGTTGTCTAGTCTAAGCTGCCAATGATGACTTTCTATCATTGAAAGACTTAAAAGAAAAGATTCTTTGTTGTCCCCATTTTAAATAGCCTTTATAGGATGATGGATGGATGCTGGAGCTCTTCCGCTGCCTACAGTGGGAGCCCAAGTAGCTGTCATGGGTATAGGGGGGTTCAATATTTGTGAATTGAAAGGATTAATTAATTCCCACCATAAGGAAGAAAAAATAAGTGGAATTTTTGAAGAGTTCATTTTTCAATAATTTTCTTGAGAATTGAATCTTGAATTTTTAGTGAGAACTGTTGGTGATAGGTGGACGGTTGGACTGGATGATCTTGTAGGTCTTTTCCAGTCTTGGTGATTCTATGATTCTTAATCTAACTGAAAATAAATTGGTTGTATTGACTTCTTTTCAGAAAGAAATGTTACTTGAGGGTAGTTTTCATGATAAAAGGTTTTATGTTGAGCTGTACTGAAAGTAAGAATGTAGAGAAAAGTAGGAAATTTAATTTGCACATAGAACTTTCATTTGGTAATTTTAGCATACATAATGCTTGGACTTACTTTTTCCCCTTTTTAGGAATTTTGTGTATGCATGCTACTAATGGTGGCTTTGAGTACTGAATGATGAAAGTTCAAATTGGCTTTAGTCAGTATTAAGAGTAGTACGACAGTGCTAATATTTTTTCTAAGCTGATCTAACTTCCAAGCTTTAGTATGCACTTCTGTGTACTCATCTAGTTGTAGATCAGAAAGAATCCTTTATGCACAGTGATCTAAAAAATAAACAAAAAAAGTTTCTGCTTAATTAGCATCACAGAACACTACTGAGTAAAAATGAAAAACATGCCAGTAATATTCTGTGATTAGGAGGATGTGTATTTATTATGTTCATGTAATTTTATCTTTATTTATACTTGTGGCTGATAAATGTTCCAACTGGTATTTTGGTACTGCTTCTTGTATGGTATTTTGGTTATGTATTTCTAAATCTCTTAGAGCAGCAAAGAGAAGACAAGCTGTTTATGACATGAAATGTTACTAATGGGTATCTGTTGAGTACCTTTCAGTACTCTGCTGTTTTACATGTTCACTTAATGGGATCCAGAGAGACCAGCCATTAAAAAAGAGATTTCTGGAACTTGTATACAGTCTAAGCAGATATCTTTTGCGTATGCTTTCTCTCTCTGACTGCATGTACGTTAGTGTGAATCCATGTATTCAGGTGATAGTATTGTTTCTTTTGGCTAGATGAATGTGCATACATGACTGTGCATCTATGTATGATATACCTTGCCATCGCACAGCTTGCACACGCCTGCCAATAATGCTTTTAGCGTGGCATGGTATTTTTGGCCTTGGGCATCTCTTTGCTATTCCTAGGGGCCCATGCCTTCCTTCTTGTTCTGTCATTCCCTATTTGCAGGAGAGAATTCAGAAATGCTAAATAACTGGCATGTAGCCAAGATATTTCCAGAGTTTGCTTGAAGTCACGGGTGGCCACCCTATATCTTGTTTAGGTATTGTGTATGCAAATGACCTCTCCAGTTCACCAGGACTAAACCTTTGATTATAATGTTTTTATATATAAAACCTCAAGATGTGTGTGGAAATGCATGTAAATATGCAATGAGTGTGCAAGTACTGCTTTGTATCCCTAAGGATTGTGTGAAAATATATAATTGTTCTCTTCAAACTACTTGTGTTAGTGGTGCATTGGCTAATTTAGGATGAAAAGGCTAGTGTTATTAAGGCTTTAGATCTGTTATTTTTTTTTCTTAGTAAATAGGATGTTCTTTTAATGAAACAAAATGATCTACAGCTACAAGGCATGCGTATTGGTGGCTGTATTGCCAGTGTCAAGCACCAAAAATCCAGGAAGCCTGTAAACATTATTTGCTGTCACTTATTTCTTTTTCAAACTCAGATTTCCAAGCTCTTGTCCGCAATAACAAGTGGTTTTGGTGACTCTATTTGATAGAGCTTTGGAGCAGGTGGAAAGACTCACAGATGCAGACATACTCCTTGAATTTTTGTAGTAATCTTGCAGCAGTCTTCTTTTCCCATATGTTCTGAAAAGACAAAAGTCTTTAGATCTTGTTCCTAGTGGCAGCAATCATACTTCAGAAGACAGTTCCAAAAGATTTAAGTGATAATTTCCAAAAATAACGAGCAGCTGTAAATAAATACCTCAGTAGTCAAATAAAACATTTAAAAAACAAACTCAAATCAACACCACAAATGACAACAAATTCATGGGGTTTCCTGGTGGTTTTTTCTTTTTTTTGAAGTCTCTGATGGAACCCTGCTCCCTAACAACTAGAGTATTGATTTTAAGCAAACAAATAATAAAGTATCTGGGCAGTTAAAGGCTGACTTTGTTGTGTGTTTAACCTTGTAGAATGAGGTAGACGTAGTTGGTTGTTGTTGTTGTTGTTGTTTTTTTCCAAAAGCTGGAATGCTAATTCTCAGTGTAAAATGCTGTCAGAAGAGGCTTCTGTCTTGGTGCTACCATCCAGCTTTTCAGGCTGCCTGGAAGTGTCCTCATCAACTTGATCTGATTTTTCAGTAGCCCTGAGCCCTCTTCTGAATGTAAATGTGCATGTATCCCTTCCACCAAAAAAAAAAAGTACCTTTTCCTTTATGGAAGGAAAAGATGGTGGTAAATACTCCTTATACAATGATTTCTTTTTTCAAATCACTCATCTCCCACAAGGAGTTCAGAATGACGATACTTGGCTTTTCAGTCTTTCTCTTAAAATCATTTCTCTATTTTTACTTTGATAAGCTACTGTCTATTCATGCTATTTCTCTGATTATTAAATAGAAGAAGGAGATTATTGTTGCCTCCTCATCTGATCATGTTTTTTTGGATTACTGATATTGCTTACAGGTAGATGTTGTGGATGCTCAAAGCCTATCCTCAGCATAACTTCAGGAGGCAGATGAATGCTTCGGCAAATGCTTAGCACAGGTGCTCCAAACAGGGTAAGAATAACACTAACTTTGGCACACAAAAGCGGTTCTGCTGTATTCACAAATTCTGTTGCCTGTGGAGCTTAATTGGAAAACACAGATGCTGAACACCTTGATAAGGAGATTAGGAATTATGTTCCTGGACTGTCATCTATTTCTGAAGTGGTCATATGTGGAATTGGAGGTCCTTTGTGTACTCAAGGCTATTTTCCTAACAAGAGCAAAAGAAATAAGTCTAGAATACCAAGCACACAAAAAAAGGACCTGTTGTGCATGTTTGTTCCTGTAAGGAAGAATAAATCTCATGAGAAGCTAAGCAGCTGTAAGCCTTAGCAGTTTCAGCATATAGACCAAAAAAAAAAAGAGCTGTCAGAAACTTACTGAGGAAGGCTGAAGTAAATTGAGCTGGGATTTAAGGTGAACTTTCAAAACTGCAGTGTGAATGAGAAAGGGTTGACTTCCAATATATTCCCTGTCTTTTCCTCAGGAAGAGGTGCATTAAAGGCCTACGTTTATTTTAATAAAGCTTGGAAGCTTTAGCCAGTGTAAGTCTGTGACAGATTATGCAAAAAAAAAAAAAGTGGTTAAAACTGTGGAATGTCGTAATTTAGCAGTCACTAGTTCTGGTGACATATGTTGTATCTTGCTGTGTTACTCGTAATTTGAGATATTTGATATATGCATCTTTACTGTCTTGTTTTTATGAGCTACTTAAGCCCTACAGATTTAATGAATCTCTCTAGACCACATACTAGAAATAAAAGTCTTCAATGTGCCTGAGACTTGTACAATATGATGCAAGTTGAAAAATTGTTTAGATTGTTCATATTAGAATGTAGATTTACCAGACTTGCTGTATAAAACCTGAAAATACTTTGATATATGACTGTCAGTTTCTAAAGGGATCTATCTAATAAAAGCATGCTTTTAACCTCCTATCTCAGTTTCTTTCTCCTTATTATGAATTTACTCTGAAGTTTCTTATCACGAAAATTTTACACGTAGGTGAATATAGGGAATAACGTTAATGTCTTGATATTTCAGGTACTTTTATGTTACTGGCATGAATCTGATTGAAAGAGAAATCTGATATTTTTCTTTGGTTTGGGGAACTGCTTAAGTGATCCTCTGCCTCCACTCTGCACTGGTGAGGCCACCTCTGGAGTCCTGTCTCCAGTTCTGGGCTCCCCAGTTGAAACAAGACAGGGATCTTCTAGAAAGGGTGCAGTGGAGGGCCACGGGAGATGCTCCAGGCCCCTCATCACCTCTATATGAAGAAAGACTGAGAGACCTGTGACTGTTTAGCCTGAAGAAGAGAAAGCTGAGGGGATCTCATTATTGTTTGTGAATACCTATAGTGGGGGAGTTAATTTGATGAGAGTGGACTCTTTGGTGGTGTGCAGCAATAGAGCAAGGGACAACGGGCAGAAACTGGAACAAGGGAAGTTCTTCACAAACACGAGGAAGAACATCTTTACTGTGAGAGTGACAAAACACTGGCACAAGCTGCCCAGAGAGGCTGTGGAGGCTCCTTCTCTGGAGATACTCAAAACTCACCTGAACACTTTTCTGCGTGATCTACTGTAGGGAACCTGCTTTAGCAGGGAGGCTGGACTTGGTGATCTCCAGAGGTCCATTCCAACCCGTGCAATTTTGTGATCCTGTGAAGTGAGGCATAAGAATCAATCTTTCTAAGAATGCTGTTTGAAATGGTCTGACAAAATATGAATTAGATAATGCCCCCACTGTTACAATGTCTAATAAGGCAAATGGAGTTTTCCAACTTGTATACTGTATGTTGTTTTTAAGATAATGAGGATGTATTGGTTAAATAATATAAAGGGAGGCTAAAAGTGGTAATTGAAGATAAATCTGAAAAACTATGAGGGAGGAATGACGAAATGTAAAAGAAATTAACCCTCTTATTAGTTGATAACATCGTATAAAAGGATTGCATGTACACAGATAGATAAAGGACACCAAGAAGCACAAATTTAGAGAGTGAGTATTTTTCAGTTTCCAGAAGTTAGCTGTGTATAAGTGCATGTGCTGAGCATCATGGAGAAAATGGAGGTGATTTTCACGAGTTCTTTAGCTACTTGTAGAATTGTCTGAGTATTCAGAAATAATGAACTGGACCTAAGATATGAAACTACCAGTAAACTTTGTTTTAATAATTATTTAAAATGTGTATCTGTCTTATTTGAAAACTGGAAGGGCTGTTACACAATGAGAAATCAGATAATCATGGTTCGTGGAGTTTAAGGGCTTCAGGGAAAAAGACTTCAACTAAGTGAGATAGTTACCATGCTATACTTTGAATTTGAGAAATGTATGCAGAACAGGATTTTTTTAGAAGAATAACACATGCTGTTGTTAGTCCCAAATTTGAGTGCAAGGAAACAATAACAAATTGGGTTTTTTTGGTCTAGCTGGCTGCTATTTCTGCCTACTATTCTAGCTCAATATGACTCCAAGGTTTATTACCAAAACACATCACACAAGAGTTTAAGATAAACTGAGTTCAATTAATAGGAGTCACTGTATATGCTGTTCACTCGTCCAATTGCATATTGATCTGTTTGTCATTCTAATGTTCAATAATTACTTCATGCTTCTGTGGTTGTCACCTACACCCTTGCAAGCTCAGTATTGCACCTGGGCATTAAAAAGAAAAAAAGATAGTTTATTCATTAATTTATTATAAATTTTAAAATAATAATAAAAAATAATACATTTTTCCTTGACATGGTAAGTTCAGATTGAATAACAATTCCTAAATGTTTAACCTATGGGATCATGTATGGAACTGACATTGTCCTCTAGCTGCTTCTTAGCATTTATTGATTCAGAAGTCCTTGCTGAATAAAAGTTGAAATGGTTAATGTATAAGTATGGTTACTATAAGTATGGTTACTATAAGTATGGTTACTATAAGTATGGTTACTATAAGTATGGTTACTATAAGTATGGTTACTATAANGTATGGTTACTATAAGTATGGTTACTATAAGTATGGTTACTATAAGTATGGTTACTATAAGTATGGTTACTATAAGTATGGTTACTATAAGTATGTCTGGTTACTATAATATAAATAAGTTTATTACTAATATTAATTATATGTGTGTTGCTCCGAAAGTAATGTCTCCTATTTTTTTATATTGGCCCACAATATCAGAGGTGGATGGTGGTGGTATGGCAGCAGAAGTGGAACCTTCCCATCAATATTCTGTTAAATTTTCTTGCCATGTGACAGATGGCAGAGGGACAGTCTGACAAAATGGAATCTGACATGGAAGTGTAGATAAAGCAAAGGTTATGTCATTGATTTTTTCCATGCAGGAAAAAATGGCACCCACTGACATTCACTGACACTTGCTGAACATTTATGGAGACCAACCAGTGGATGTGAGCATGGTGAAGCGGTGAGTGGTGTGTTTCATCAATGGTGACAGTGGGTCACCTCCTCTGATGCAGGCGTTTATGAGCTCAGCATACAGGCTCTTATTCATT
Organism: Numida meleagris; assembly: GCF_002078875.1. Lineage (NCBI taxonomy): Eukaryota > Metazoa > Chordata > Aves > Galliformes > Numididae > Numida > Numida meleagris. Next base: position 39,605,188 of record NC_034409.1, read on the forward strand.
GCTGGCAAAAATGCATAGCAAATGGTGATGACAGTGTTGGAAAAAAACAGTGTTTTGTAGCTGAGAATGTGCTCAATCAAACAGCATTATTGTACTCTTTGTAGTTTCCATGGAAATAAATAGGAGGCATTACTTTTGGAGAGGCCTACATATAAACACATCTGAATTATTTCTAACAAGAATATCCAGCAGTCTGAATTCAGTTAGCTCTCTCCATGTACTCAATGGTGAAGCACATGAAGAAACACATGGGGAGCATGCTCAGAATCTGAGAGTTGTCTCCCCTCAAAACAGGTTGTATCCACTATTTATATATCTTAAATTATTATATGGATACTACCTGTTTCTTTTTCTTCTTATCTTAGTATTTCCCCTCAGCTGCCCAGACAGTGTGTGAAGGGAGCCTGTCCCCATTGTTCATGTTTAGGTGGCAGCAATGGCTTGCAGGGAGGTGCTGTTTCTGGAGATGAGAAGTCTCAGGGAAGGGGTGAAATGCCTGGTCAAAGGCTTTGCAACTGGAAGGCAGGGAATGTGAGTTGGGGAAACAAGGAAAAAGGGAATAGGTCTGGGTGTGAGTGATGGAAAGAAAGGGATAGAGGCACTCATCTGCTTCATTTACTACATGGTTTCCCATTACTACAGGAAATGAAGCTGGAATTCTACTGACAGTATCCTTTACTATGTAACTCAAATTAATCCCTAGAGCAACCTGTGCAATAAATGAAGCAGAATCCTATGGAGAAAAATAGTAGAGCCTTAAAAAAGAATTGAACACTATATTGCACTAGAGGGCTGAATTAACTGTGCACTAACAATCTCCATTCTGGCTTTTCTTAACTTTAGGGTGCTTATCTTAGCAACCTTAGCATTATTTTAATGTAGGTCAGGGGAAAAAGGGATTGTGCATATAATTTGCCTATATTTATCACAAATGTAGAGTATGCAGGAAACGTTTACTGTGGTATATTCTTTACAGGTGGATGTACAGCTCTTAGTGACCTCATTGTGTTATTGATATGAGGATCCAATTTGCCTACTACTTAATCACTTTTACTTTAAAAATGCTATAAAAATAGGAGATCCACAGTCAGAAATCTAGGAAGGCAGCTTCTTAAGGAGTGAAGTGTGGAACAGAGATACTTGCAAAATAGCTGTTACCATGAAAACGATTTATAAATCCTAGCACGCATCTTCTATATTTTCATCCATGTTGTGTAAATAGCTATTGCTTCCAGGTGTGCTGACCCACGTAGCAGTCAGAAAGCAAGCACACTTTGTGAATTATTTAACAGTTGGATTACAAATATTAATCATAAAGAGAACTGAAGGTTTTTCTTAGAATATTCTTGAATATGGAGCTTTGTTTGCAGGTCTTTCAGTGTAGCCTGGTACTGTAACTAATAGGTGTGTGTGAAGAAAACCATTTCATTTTGCAGCCTTTCCACCCACGTCTTTAGGGTTGCCAGAAATCCTATCTGTCAGCTAAAATGATGTTAAAGTTCTGTGCTGCTCTAATCCAAATATGACAGAGAATAGGATTAGCAGAAGCTGTTCAAATGTGATAAAATAACTGAATAAAAATGAGTTGAAGAGGAAAGCATGATATTAGTGGAACATGACCCAATTATATATGTAAAAACATACCCGACAAAATAGGTCAGAAATACTCGACTAAATGCATTTGCATACTGTTTTGAATGTGAAATCTGTGCAGCTGTAGGAGTATTATATAAGATTTTGGTATCTCTGTATATTTATCTGTAATGAACTCCTGTAAATATATGGAACTGAAGTGAGTGGAATCTGACTGTCTTGGAATACAAGACTGTATAAAACAGAACATCAAGTTCCTGAACTGATGCAGTCTTCATGTTATTTCTCTCTCTTGCACAATTCAAACAAAATTTCAGTAGGTAACTTATATAAGTGGAGAAAATGAATTTGTTGACCTTTAAAGAAGAAAAAAGTTTCATCTTTCAATGATGAATTCCCACCAGAAATAAAATTTATTAGTTCTTACAGGTTAATAAAACAACTTAAAAGATAGAGTTACTGCTTAAGAAACTGTGTCCAACTCTCAAGTTGGCATAATGATTTTTCTATACTAAGCGTTAAATCTGCTAATTTAAAGAGGCAACATGCACGATATTTGTTATCTGGTTCTCTTGACAATAATAAGATAAATTACAATTGGCTGTTCTGTTTCTCTAAATGCTGATAGTAAAGGAATTGTCTGATATGGACTGAAGAAGAGAAATGGTGTTCAAATCAGATATAGCTTTTTTGTTGTTTCCTGATTTTTCTCATCATGTGAATGACCCATCACTATATGTTGATTAAAAGATATCTAACTGAAATTATTTCAAAATTTAAGTATATTTAAATACTTTTAGGTTAAACAGAACTATTAACATTCATTAATTAAAGAAAATGAAAATTTGAAAATATAGGGTACTTACTGGGGTTTGTTTTAAAATGTCGGTTTATTTTCTCTGTTCTTTAAATAAAGGTTCTGATCTTCAAAATACTTTAAAAATAGCGAGTGAACTTACTCAGAATTAGTTGAACAAGCAAAGAACCTTTTAGTGTATTATAGAGCTAGCTGAAAATGGTCTTTAAATCCTGCTTTATCTTCCGTTAGCTAAAGAAAGCTCATAATTAAAGACTGGGTTAACTCCTTCCTCAAGAAAGTTGGCAGCAAACAGGACAGAGAACGGCAGTAGAGAGATGGAAAAATATTCTACCAGTCTGCTAAAAAATGACCAACATGCATTCCCTTTATATGTGAGATGTCTCCTAATTTAAAGAGGCTTTAAAATACTAATACTAGTAAATTCTTCTGTTTTCAACATTACAAGTTCGTTGAAATATCCAAAGAAGGTACTTACTGTTTTATAGATGAGTAAGTAAAATAACTAGACACATTTATAATATTTTTTTCATAGTTTCATTCTGACTTAGCATCATTGGAAGTACTTTACTAAATGGTCCAAATTTATTGGAATTCATTGTCTTAACCAGTGAAAATCCAGATAATAATACTGAATGCTCTTGTGAATTTAGTCTACTGTATATAACTCTTGCATACAGAGGTCGTTTGGTTTGATTGTTAATAGACATCATACTGAATGTGTAAATTATTATTGTTATGTGTATAAAAAATGTATGTTTAAGAAGCAACTCCCCTCAATTATACTAGGATTGGTATACATTTGTTCAGTGGCAGAATCAATTTCCACATACCTGAATACAGGTAGTTTTCTTGGTATATGGTACCCAGAAGGAGTCATCCTCTGTGTTGCAGCCAGGGTAGGAGAGTGCCCAACTGTAGCAAACTACTGCCCTCCAACCTCCCTTCTCCATTTTCCCCCTAACTTTGTGGTCTGGACCCCTGTTACGTGATTCCTTTCTCTTTTATGAGCAGATGGTAAGTCAGTTCAAGGAACTGAGCCAACAGAAAGCAAATCCAGGAGAGGAAAGCAGAGTAATTATTTTGGATGGCTCAGGTCACTGGACTTGCTCATAACTTGCTCATCTGAGCGTGAGTGCCAGCGCTAAGGAAGAAACACGATGGCAAGGCCAAGGGCAGGAAGCTGCAAGCCTTCATTTTGGTATTGCTATGTGCAGTAAGTAGTGACTTTCTACACAAGTTGAGCTAAAAGCAGTCAGAATTAATAAGTGTTCTAACAGAGGCAATTGTTTTTCCCTTGTTGTAAATCTGCATGTAACCCTTTTTAAGAGAGTATGCTTATTCTTTTGTTGTTAGACTTGTCTGGTAAAAGATTTGGTTTGGCACTTATGCTTATCTTGACAGAATGAAAGATGTCTCAGTATTGCATTGAGAATATCCCCGTTTGCAAGCTTGACATCCCTGGAAGTCTTCCTCTATATTATTGCATCTGTAAAGAATCTTGACTAGTTTTCTTCTTTTGGGTAGTCATTCTCAGTGCAGAACCTGGAAAGGTTAATAATTTATTAGTGATTACATCAGTATACTTATGCACAAAAGTCTATTGTTTCGTGCCGTAGTTTATCCTGACCACACAATCAAACCAGGCATTTGTGTAGCTCACTTGGCAACTCACCGTTACCTGGTGCAAAACACTGGTTTCAAGGGAGCTTCAGATAATGTTCTTTGATGCAGTTTCTTGTAAACCCAGGTACCTGTTCAAAAACGTGGAGCAATATGAAGATCTTCTTGTCTGTAGTCTGTCAAATATCACTTCATGAGACTGCTGATTTCAACACTTACACTCTTGAAATGGCTGAAGTCTCTTCTGTTCGCTGGTCTTTTACTTCAGCACATAGCAGTTGAGAACTGGAGTTCTTGCCTTTGGATCAGTGCACAAGAGGAGAAACACGATGGATAAGTAATAGCTTTTTTTTTTTTTCAGTTTCCGGTCTGAAAAAACTTGTATCATCCATTTTTTTTAACATAGAATCATATAATCATTTTATTTGGAAGAGACCCTTAAAGATCATCTAGTCCAACTCCCCTGCAGTGAACAGGGGCACCTACAGCTAGATCAGGTTGCTCAGAGCCCCCGCCCAGGCTGACCTTGACTGTCTTCAGGGGTGAGGCATCCACCACCTCTGGGTGATCTGTTCCAGCGTCTCATCACCTTATTGTAAAGATCTTCTTCCTTATATCCAACCTAAATCTATCCTCTTTAATTTTGAGACCATTTCCTCTTGTCCTATCTCCACAGACTCTATGTTCTATCTTCTTACAGCCCCCCTTTTAGATACTGAAAGGCTGCTATCAGGTCTCTCTGGAGCGTTCTCTTCTCCAGGCTGAAAAGCACCAGCTCTTTCAGCCTGTCCTTGTTGGGGAGTTATTCCATCCCTTGGATCATTTTTGTGGTCCTCCTCTGGATGCAACATTGTTTTGCAAATGTCAAATGTTTGTTGTGCTGCTAAGAATGTCAACGAATTTTAGTGACCTTGTCAGAAACTCTCTTGTGTCCATGTTTTAGTTGGACTTGAAGTTTCTCATGAATAATTGTTAGTGGACAGGCTTAAAATCAATGTGAGTTGTTTTTCTAAAATATTCTTCTGCATCAGAGCCTTACAGTTTAGTAGTCAACATGTTCTTAACATTGCAGATGTGTTGCATGTGACCATTGCCTGTATGATCAGGACTTTGTTTCCAGTTGAACTTCTGAAACTTGCACAGATGTCTTGGACTAGATATTTTAGACAAGGTACAATGTTATGAAGGAGCAGAGAGGACAAAAGCTGCACCTGTGTGGGAATATATGGAGTGAGTAATTCTATATTATACTGTAAGACTTTTTTTTCCCCTTGGATAGAGAAATCTAGAAATTAATTTTCTTTGATGACTTAAAAAAAAAAATCAAAAAATCATTTGAGTCTACTGAACTGGATTGTCATACTACTGTTGTTTCACCTGGGAGAACCTGTAATTTTGAGATCTCTTGTCACAGCTGTCTTCAAAATAGCTGGGCATCCTTTATTATAAGGAAATAATGCTCTTTACTGAGAAACTTATAAGTTTTGTATGACATCTGAGTGTCTGACAAATATATGTATTATGTGGCAAGTCGAGGGTGTGATCTTTTCTCTCCATCCATGTGATATGTTCATAACTCCTTTGCAAGTCAGATTCATTGGTGTATCGTAGAATCATAGAATGGCTTGGGTTGGAAGGAAGCTCAGTGATCATCTAGTTCTAACCCTCCTGCCATGGGCAGGGTTTCCAGCTACTAGATCGGGCTGCCCAGGAATCCATCAGGCCTGGCCTTGAGCATCTCCAGGGATGGAGTATCCACAGTTTCTCTGGGCAGCCTGTTCCAGTGCCTTACCACCCTCTGAGTGAAGAATTTCTTCCTAGCATAAAACTTAAACCTCTCCTCTTTCAGTTTAAATCCATTCCCCCTTGTCCTGTCATTATCTACCTGCATAAAAAGTTGGTTTGTTGTATCAGGTGTGTTACGGGGCACTCGGGTATGTGACGGGGAAGGCCCTTCCTCGTATGCTTGCTATTGGTTCACCTACTTTACTTGAACCCGTGACGTAAGAAGGAGAGGCTGTCCTTCTTTGTTTTCATAACAAAGGGCACAACAACTCCGTGTATGGCTTTTTGGAAGTGAGTGGCCAGAGCGGGATATTCAATATGATTGGCCAGGGGCCTGTGTGAGCTTCTGGAACAGTCTAGCAAAAGATAAGATATACTATATAGTTCTGTAGCTTTTAACAATAAACGCCATTTTGCTGCTCATCATATTGATGTGTAAATGCGACAAGGTGGCTGGGGACAGAAAGTAATCCTTGCGGGCAAGGCGACAAGTTACGAACGGAATATTTGCTGTGGTGATTTCCACATTGGTTCTGTAAGCTCCTTTCAAGTATTGAAAGGCCACAATGAGGTCTCCCTGGATCCTTCTCTTCTCCAGGCTAAACTATCCCAGCTACCTCAACCTTTCATCATAGGAGAGGTGCTCCAGCCCTCTGATCACCTTCATGGCCTTCCTCTGGACCTGCTCCAACAGCTCCTCATTCTTCATGTACTAGGGGGCCCCAGGCCTGGGCACAGTACTCCAACTGGGGGTCTTACAAGGACAGAGCAGTGGGGGACAATCCCCCTCCCTCTCCCTGCTGGCCACCTCTCTTCTGATGCAGCCCGGGATGATGTTGGCCTTCTGGGCTGCAAAAGCACACTGCTGGCTCACATCCAGCTTTAGGTATCTAGTTTTGCTTTCAAATGAGGCACAGCAACTCTATTGATCTGTATTTATTCCTACATTAAGTGGCCTTTTGAAGACCATCTGCTGAAGACCAGCATTGGGAACAGACTCAAATCTAGAGTCCCAATTCAAGGACTGTTCCATGTAGTTTTATCTCAGTGTTAAAGCATTTAAAAAATAGAGAGACATAAACTTTGCAAACACCTATCGGAGCATGTGATCCCTATTATAAAAGATGGCTATTCTTAGAATATGTATTTGTTTCCTCTTTGCTAGTAAAACAGATAGCTTCGCCAATGTTGAGCAAGTCTTGTCTCGTGAAACTGGGGATGGAGATGTTTTCAGCTGCTATTATTCCCCTGAAGCCAAAAGTTTGCTAATTCTGGAAGAAGTTTTCCCTGCTGTTCAGCTGTCTAACATCCATTCTGAAATTAAAGTGAGATGTTTAACTATTCAACTATTCAAAATGTTTTAAAAGTTTCTGCAAATTACTGAACAAACGCTATCAGAGTTTTTCTGCAGTTATTTCTTGTAGATCATCCTGAAAATTTTCAAGTCTGACAGATCCAATGCAGGTATTTGTGGCTTAAGACATTGCTACCCAGTAATTCATTAAGCTAAGCTGTAGCCTATTTCCTCTAGCAGTTTGTCCTTCCTAAAATAAACTCTGATAATGTTGCCTATCAGAGGTCCTGGCAGAGTTATTGGTTGCATGGCAGTGATAGTGCTGAGTCTAATAACATGTTTCTAATAAAACTAACAGGAAAATAACCAAAGTGCTGCTTCTAGGAAGAGCCATTTGAAGTCTTCCATATTCTTGCTTATTTCATTGTTATTGTGTTTGTGTTATTGCTTGACTAAAACTGTAGGTACTAATTTAGACTTCAAGAGTCTGAAAGAGGGGAAAGCATGAATGTGCTTTGAGTGAGTAGGGCGGTGGTTGGATTTTTATTTGTTTTCAGGTCTTGTTTTTTTTGTTTTGTTTTTTAGGATTCCCTCTCTCCTCCTCAAGTATTTTGATGCTGAATTTTTCTCTTCCATCTGTGGAGGAAATGTAGAAACTTCGGAAAAAAATCTTCAGGCTTTGTAAAACTGAAAAAGGAAATGTGTGATGTAACGTGGCCTAGGGCATAAGAGGCGATTGAAAACTGCTTGTGGTTTTGCTTTGTCTGTGTAGCTTTCAGTGCTTTGCTGTTATTACAGTGCCTTTTATCTTTTGGACCATTTGACTGAGTGCTTGCATGGAGAGTGGTTCTTTAATGGAAGATGGTTAGTGTTTATCTTGCTCTGTTTGTACAGCATATCTCAGAAAGCGGATGAGAACAGTACACTGGTGGCAGTGATTGATTTAAGACTTAAGATTCTTTTTTGTTATTATCTATGGTTTTAAAGAAAAATGTTATTGAAGATTGTTCTCTTTTCTTCTTTCCCCCCCTCCACCTCCCCTCCACCTTAGACATGGGAGGAAACAGGCTTTGTAAATCCAAACTGGAGCTTGGGTTGTGCTTACCAAAGAATGAGTTTTTCAGGCAGTGGTGGAAGGACTACAAGGAATGGTTCAGGATAGAGCCCTTCTCATCAGGCACACTGAGCTACTGGTGAATGCCCCATTTTGTGGTAGTTTGTCTTCGCCTTGAGGGTGAAGTTATTTCTGTGCAGAGCAGTAGAAGAGCTGTCATCCAAGCGCTGCATAAATTCTGTCCCAAGAATTTATGCCTTGAGCTTAGCGATGTATCTATTTTTCAGCAATGTTTTGAAATTGATAGACTTTTAAGAATAGGTTTGTATGCAGAAATAATTACAACTAAAACCTCCCTTCTAAGCTGTAGTCTGTTACTCCTTTTATTCACTGTGTCAGCAGTACCAGGCTCAGAAATCACACTTAAAAATATGAGGGGGATCTGAAAACAGCATAGTTCTTTTGTATCTTCTTCTTCTTTTCTTTATTTCATTATGTCATTTATATCTTTTCATCAGTAAAATGGGGTTTCTAAAGCATTGTTAATAATGATGTTAATGCTGCTCGTTAAAACATTTTGTTCCACTTAAACTGAGCTGAAATGGGTTGTAGGAGGAGATGGTAACTAAAAACATCTCATTACCATTGATGCTTCTGTTTTCTGTCACAAGGAAGACAGAGACCAAGCCAAAATGTAATAACGTCTTCTGTTTCTGTGAAGTCCTGGGAGGTCTAGTTACAAGGTTTAGTTGAAGACACAAATGTAGTTATACCTGGTATCAATTTTTAGTTATCATAACATGTAAAACTTGCCTGAGAGCTCATTTATAGGTACTGTGTGGTTTCAGACGGTAGATTTTTAGCTCAATGAACAATGATTAAAATCTTAATAGGTCAGCTTTTTTTAATGAGCTGACCTGATAGTGTCTTTTGCTCATGGCAACTATAACATCTTATGCTAAGTATTGTCCAAGCTTGTGTGTATTTATGACTTAAATTACAAAAAAAATCAGCACTGTAGCTGCTGAGGTGTGTAACTGGACTGCAAACTTTAAGGCCTTTTTATAAGCAGAGGAAATCACTCACCTGTGCATCAAAGAGACAAGAGGCCTTTATTGTTAAAGACAAACAAGCCAGCCTCTTTTGAATGAAGAAAATTTTGCTAATTTCCTATTCCCATTGCCATAAAAATAGCGGATGGCTTAGCCCTGACATAGGTGCCAGAAACTGTTACGTCGAAGCGATGAGAAGAGTGAAATGGTATAAAGACCATACTCTTCAGACAGCAGTGAGCAATTTCAGTATGCTGGTATTCTCTTTTGCGCTGATACCTCCTTTAACATGAACACTACTGAAATAGGCTGGCTATTTTTGAAATATAAGACAGCTTGAAAAGACTGTATCAGTGCTGTTTCCACTTACAGAAACTACAGTCTTCTATCTCAAGTTTACATTTCAGCCCAGAAGAAAAAAAGTGTGGTTATAGTTTATTAGTTAAGTCCTCAGTTGAGACCGTTACTGTGAGTTTTTTTGTACTGCACTACAGAGGAAAGTTTTTCTCTTGTAACACTTGAGATATTTCAACTCCATCCTGAAGTCATATGAGGCACAACACTTCAGATCTGTGAAGCATATTGCTTATCCTTTCCATGAAAGGAAGGAGAAATAGGTTGTCATAATGACACAGTCATTATAACCTGATAATTTTTGAGATTGTAGTATGAGTGGTAAGAAGGTAGAACTGTGAATCTTCATAAACTTACACTTTTTCTCAGAATTGTTTATCAGGAAGGTCCTGATGGCGATCACTTAGGCTTTGATTTAACAAAGACTTGATTCCAAATAAAAATACATCGTAATTATATTTTCACAAAAGACTGACTTATTTGGGGAAGGGGAAGAAGAGAAGTGGTGTTGTTGTTGTTGTTGTTGTTTTGCAATTTAAATTAGCTTTTCTTACTGAAATTATAATTCTTCAATATTATTTCCAGACTATTGTTTTAGTAGTGAAGCTTAATGGTTAAGCATTATATCAATATTTAGGAAAAAAAAAATCTTAGATTTAATACAAAAATTATATGCTGCTACTATTAGTTTTTACTGAAGTAACACGTGATCAGAATAGGAGATAATTTAGGCGTTGTATAAGGTGATCAAAAATATATGCTTATTTCTTTAGAAAAGGTAACTCATGGAGAATTGCTTTATTTGTCTTGACAGGCTGTTTTCCCTTTAACAGAATATCTGACATGCTTTAGAATTTATCTTCTCTACCTTAGTTTTAATTTATTATTTGAAATTGTATTTTTTAGAAAGTTACCGATCAGAGTAACTTTTTGACAATACTGATTCTTTTTGGTTTCACTCCTGTGTAGGTTTTTGAAAATGGCAATCAACTTGTTTAAAGAAAAATATGAAGAAAACCCTTCAAAAGCAAAGACAGCAGCAGGATATTAATGCCTGTGGATGATTAGCAATCAGCTTGGAGAAGAACCAAGTACATCACAAAGCTTATTCAAAGGGGGGAGGAGGGGTAGGAAGCTACAACAAAACACTTGATATGCACACCCCACAATGTTACCCAAAATGTGTTATGAGATATAAACATCTCTTCTAATCTTTCTGCCCAAGCCTGATTTTCTTTTTGAAAGTGTAATAAAGTAGCAGAATAATTAAAACTTACAGCACAAAATATTAAGCAACACAGGATTCTAGATTAGTTCCAGTTGGTCCAATTTCAACATCAATAACCTGAAATAGTACCTAACAGTTCCAGTGATGAAGTATACTCTCTGAAAATCATAACAGAATTATCCACATAGGAAAACATTAAACTAGAGATAATTCTGGTTGCTATTTTTCACTATGGTTCAGCATGCTAATGCTTGAGTTGGTGGTAGAATACCAGAGTAGTATAGTGATGATGAGTGGGTTGCTAAGCTGTTTACGTGTGCAGTCATGTTTTTTCCTTGTTTGACAAAAAACTTTTATTCATGCTCTTACACTAATCAAGAAGCGCTTTTTAAAACAATTATGCCATCTCCAGAATTGTGTGTAATTATGAAGTGCATTAATCAACTGTTCTGATCTGATTAGTAATTTTTAATCATGAGCAAAATGGAAGAAAATGCAGACATATTGAAAATAAAAATTGAACTCCAGGTTTTGGGTTGTGTTCAGGTGTATGGAAAGAAACAAGAGCACAGCGATTTGCACAGGTTTTAAGTGAACAATTCATGTAAAGATGGCTCTGTCAGCCATCCCTCTGGGCTGCTTCGCTGTTCACATTGTACTGTCAGTACTAAAATGACCTTCTAAAATGGTACCTCAATGTGAATGAGCAAGTTTTCTGTTTTGGTGGATTTATTGTGTTTATTTATTTATTGGTAATGGAGGATGAAACCTCCTAAAAAAAAAAACAAAACTTGTATTTGCTAGTTTAAGCATACAATTTGAGTCACCTTGGCCCTCTTCTACAACTGGTTTCTCTCCTTCTGTGATATGTCTGTCTTTACTATTCAGCTTGCTAGTGAAAGTATGCTTTCTAGCTAGCCTTCTTGGGGGCAGGAAACAAGTGTTTTTCAGTATTTTGATATAGGAGGCTGACTTGGCCATTAAGTATGAATCATTTTATTTAGATTTTTTTTAAAGGAAATTGTTATTATTTATTTTCTGATTTTCTGATGTTCCCTTAGTCATTATCTCTGAGACAGAAATATAAGTAAAATATGGTACACTGGCCACTGATTTTAATACTTTGTTCTGATTGTAGTAAATACTTCATACTCCGTTTATGCGTTTTCTTATGAGTGCTCTGAAAACAGAACTTAGCCTAATCCATTCTAATTTTTTCTATCAGAGGATGACTCGGTAATGCCATCACACTAATAGGCAGTGAACACAAACAATCATTAGACATCACATATCTAATGAAGATATTTGTTTTATTTATGTGATGCTGTAAACTTTTTTGAATTTTGTCCTTTTTCTGAACTGACAGTAAATGTCTTTATTTAGCTATAACTAAGTACCATTCTAGAACTTAAGTGATGTTAAGATCACAAGATCTAGTCAAGACATTAATTATGAAGTTTTTTGCCCAGTCTTGAGTCCTTACTACCTTTGAAATGTCATTCTTTGGCTTACATTTTCAAAGTTCCTTATCACCAGTGCATTTGACTTGGTGTTTGGTTGACTTTAGAAAGAGGTCGTCTTTCTCTCCTAAAAACCAAGCATTGTTGTGTTTGAGTTTCTGATGCCCCAGAGTTTTCTGCTGCTATGCTATAGGGATGGTATGGTTTAACCTACTTTCATATCACTTCTGGTACATAAACTGCTGCTCCCAGACAACCATGCTGTCTTTGCAAGCAGTCTAAATGAAATGCTCAGCCACTCTGGAGATCTGGATGCACAACTGTGTGCATAAAAACAAGTGCATCTCTCCTTCTAGCAATTATCTGATGTTCAGTTATGCAGTGTTTAGCACAGTTGTAGAATAACATAATGAAGGCTTCACCTGATCACTCCGAATACAGTGTCTTTCACTGATTTCAGTTCAAGAAGATCCAGTATCCAAGTATTGACCAAAATAAATGTCTAAGCACTTATGAGTAAGAAAACATCAATATACCTAACCAATTCTGATGACCAAATGTTTTTGTTAGCAGTCTGTCCATATATGTGTTTTGGAATACGAAGGGCAAGATTAATTTCTCCAGTCATCCATTTGGGTAAGTTTAATCAAGAGGAATGTACAGACTGGTCAGTAATATGAAAATGCATCAATATCCTTATCTTTTGTGACTACACCAATTCTATAATAGGAAAACAATCTCAGACACTCAGTTTTGACTTGGCACAGGAATGGAAGAAAAGAAAACCACGCTATGTTTCTTAAACTGATACATTACAGTGTAACTTAAATCTTTTCCCCTCAGTCTTTATATAAACATTATTTCCTTAGCAGTTTGTGAAGTGCTTTTCAGGTTCAAAGCCCTTTACACAAATTATTTTAATTAGTTTTCACATCTCCTCTGAGAGAGGTAAGTAAATATCATTATCCTCGTTTTTACAGACAGGGACTCTCATCTAGAGAGGTTAAGTAACTTGCCCAAGGCCACAAGGGGAAATATTGTCGTAGCTAGCCCTGGAAATTCAAGAGCTGTTATAACCTCCCTCTTCCGCTTTGTTTGCTAGGTGGCAACTGAAGTTGTTAATGGCTACTTTTGTGTTACAGAAATATATTCTGTGATTTTTTTCCCTCTTTGGTGTGAGCTATAGCTTAAGCAAGGAAGAAATCAGATTTTTTGTGATCAGACTGTAATATAGTAAGAGAGCTCAAACTTGGTTTGTGCTCTCTCTCTTGTCCTGTTGGATGTAACACTTTTCTTTGTTAGCTTGAATTGTTGTAATGCTTTTCTATCACTTTCTGACACTTTCTTTATTTTGCTAAAGAGATTTTGGACTTGAATTATTTGCCTACAGAAGGGCACTTGCTTCCTTCTGAGATCTCTTAGTGCGAGGTTTCTCTGTAAGGCTGACAGGTACTACACAAGACCTATCAGATGTCCTTACTCTGCTGCAGTGGCAGGTGGGGTTATGGGAGATGCCGTGTGTGCCCCAGGGTACTTCACTGGGGGGCCTCTGTGATTGCAGTTCTGTACATCCTGCAAAACACATAAGGCTATAAACTCTTTTGCAGTTACCTTACACAGACGTCTTTACACTGTGGAAAAATTCAAAGGTGGAAGAAAACCAAGCAAGCCGGTGACAAAACATACTTTATGAAGGAAAAAATACTGAGTATTTTGCCAGACATTTTGGAAGCTATGTGCTCAGCATATGCGCAGCAAGATAAATTGATCAGCTACCAGCAGGATGGCAAAATTAGTCATCAGTGGAAGCATCAAGTAATTCTCTGTGATAACGATCACACTAACCAGAGCTTTAGGGATAGTTAGTATATAAAGCTTGAAAATAGTCACCGTCTAGCATACTGTACCCTTCCTTTTAAGAAACAAACTTGGTTTACATTGAGCTATGGAATATTTTCTCTTTAAATTCAAACAAAATCTGTCCAGGAAGAATCAAATTGCTTTATAACTGTTTATAGTATCTATTATCAAAAGCATCTTTGTTGCATCTCACTCCTTTGTTTTAAAGCACACACGTTTATTTAAATATTATTTGCAAGTGTCTTACTCTATCAGCTGTACTGAAAATATTTATCCTTTTTATTTTTTAACATTATGAATGCAGGTAGTGAACAGTGATCAATTTAAACTGTTTGTGGGATGCAAAAGTAAGTAATATCTGTTACTGGATTTTACAATTTACAGAAATTTACTAACAATGATTTGTATAGTTAAATATCCCCATTTCCCAGTAGTGAATTTTTCCAGGTTTGGTAGCTTCTAAAACATTGTCTAGAAATTTTGTTAGTAAAACTTTTAATGATGCATAACTTCTGTGAGTGATTTAAAGGTACCTTCTGCTCTCCGTTGCTGCAGTGACTGGCATCACTTTCTGTATCAGGTCGCTGCAAGCAGCTAAATAGTGTGATTTACTTTTTTTTAAAAAAAGAAATCTTTCTTGAGCATTATTTAAATGGTTATTGTGCCTCAGCAAGTGAAAAGCTGAAGATTTGTGTGTTAATGGTGAAAAGGTCATAGTGATATCATGTTCTCTGTCTTCCGACCCTCTCACCTTGCTCTATGTTGTCACTGGCTGCAGCAGTAGTGGTGTCAGCCTCCTGCATCCTGAAGTCATATTTTAATACAAAAAAATCTGTGGAACTCTGGTTTTGTTTGAATTTGGAGCCTTTGAATGAAAAAATGCCTATCCTAAAAGCATGTGAGAGAATTCAATAGCAAAACAAATAGCTGCCTCCTCAGTGTGGGGCCTATGTTGCTCCTTTGTGCTTACAGTTGTGTGCAGCACAAGGACTTCTGTAGGCCTGCTGATGGGACAGGAGGAAAGTAAAGAATGTGGGTCATTTGAAGGAAAAAAAAAAAAAGACTATGTAGAAAAGCATTAGATGTAGCTTTAAACAGAAAGGAGAGCTTAGAGAAGAAGCTGTGTGATGGACAAGCCAGAAGGCCTGGTGGTAGGAGAGCCAGCATCCCCTTGCCATGTGCACTACCCAGCCTGGGAAGGGAAGCCAGGGAGCCAGAGCCAAAGGAGAAAATAGTGATTGTATTGAGATCAGAAGTCCTTGTTGATGAACCCATAGTTTACATCAGAGCAAGAGATAAGATCACAAGTCTTTAGGAGGAGCAAAAACTGGAATTGGAGAGGAGCAAGGCACTGAAGTCATCCGGCTCAGAGTTCTGCCCTGTGGATGCTGTCAGGCTCCTTGGGCAGGTAGGCTTGTGCAGAAGTCACAGCTATCTGACACCTGGTTCTCCCTATGTAGATAATGATGCATTGTTGTTCATCTATGTTAGGGCGTTTTGAGGTATTAATAGCAGAAACTATTGCAAGATACTATTATATTATATTATTATTATATATATATTGCATAAGAATGATTTCTGTGCAAAACCTGCTTGTGGGCTTCTGCATGAAATCCTGAAGAAATGCTAGATACAAATGGTTTTAGTGTTGTTATTACTAAAACAGATAGTACTTGAGGATGAATAACTGGATAAATAGCAGCCAGAGGGTGAACAATAATGTTACTGTTTCCAGTGGTATTCTCACACCTCTCTGAAGCACCATGTTCTGTGATTTTCTCTGTTGAAATTTAACTCAAGACTCCTCAGGAGGGAGAGACAATGCCTACTATTACTTAAATCTGCAATGCTTCCTGATTATGCTTGCTGAGTAATACCAGAAAACTTGCTTTGAGGTTTAATAGATTGTAAATTACATACATAGTAGTTTTAATCAGTTTTTAGCATCTGCATATTCTTTGCATGGTAAATAGTTACATCTTTCCAGATGATGTTTTTCTTGGATGGTAATACTAAAAGAAAAGGTAAAGCCAGCTAACCCAACTCTACAGCTATTGTAGTGATCTTCCCTACTGTTAAGGTCACTTGGTTCTAGTTCAAACTGATATTGTTCATCTCAGATTGCTTACAAGAAGCTGTACTCCTCCTATTGCCTCACTTCAGAGGAAAATTATCCAAAAATATTTAAATACGCAGAAATGATGGTCTAGCCAATCCCTTCTAACACCTTAAGGAAGAAACCAAATACCCTTATGAATGGTTTGAATCTTTTCCTTGATTTCTGTGACAAATTGTTCAAACTTAAGATTGTTTTGGAGAAGAAAAAACCACTAAAAATAGACATTATACAAAATGTACTAAACTTAAAAAATAAATAAATAATAATAATAATAGTAGCAACTGGAGTGGGGGCTGTGCTTACTAGATTTGGCAAGCAAATTGCTGTTGCCAGGAAGAGTCCAATTACTTGAACAGGTCTAATACACTAGTATAAATCTTCTTCCCCATTATTATAATAGGTTGGGGAAAAGTTAGGTTTCAACTTGGAGCTAGAGCATAAGTAATATTTTAAGTAATGCTCTTCAATTTTCTTAGATAAAAACTTAATTTGTGTGCATTGTGGTTGAAGTCTTACTTGTCACAGAAATTATATCCTGTGGTAATATTGAATGATAATTACACTGCTGATGACTTTTAAGAGTTTACAGTTTGATATAGCCCTGGCTGGCAAAACTACACCTTGTAATGTGTGCTAAATTAAGGCTTGAGATGCACACTGAAAGGGAGATAGTTTTTGTAGTAGCTTTTTATGTAGCCTTTTGCTTAAACTCAACAATCTCCATTTTTGCATATCTATTTTTTAAACATGAAATACATGAGTTTATAAATTACACATCATTTATGTAGCAAAATGGTGACAAGAATTTTGATTATCTGGTTATGTAGTATATCTGCAAGCTAAGCTCAATGTCTCTTATTGTAATAAAGCCTGATTTTTCTTTGCAAGTAATTTTTTATTTATTTCTTAAAAAAAAAAGGGAAAGCATGGAGCAACATACTACTTCACTTGTTTATTAGTGAAAATACTGTTTTCCAACAGCTTGTCTCTGTACTTAAATAAAATACAGCTCACCTTTGACTGTGGTGGGTAGTCTACCTATCATTTTGCAGAATATAGAGATAAGCTTATGTTGATCTCAGGTGGTAGTTCTCACAATTTAGCATACATGCATGGAATAAGATTACGTGTAGAATATTAATGTTAAAGCTGTGAAGTCAAGCACTAAAGCAGTGTTCATTATTATGTTGCCCAGGCAACTTTATTTCCATTATTTTTACATGTCAAGGTACTTCCCCCCCACCCCCCACTATTTTAAGGAATAGAAAAAAATCTTTTTTAATTGATCAGTGTCTGTGATCTCCAAAGACTATCCTCAGTCTCTTCTTCCATATATCAATATTGTTTACTGCCTATCTCATTGCCCATCTGAGCCAGAGGACTGAAAACTTAATATGTAATTGAAGACCCACAGGAGGGTGAAATTAAGGTTGTAGGTATGTTGCTCTGTATGATACCAGTGAAGTGCAAAACATTATTGATGTGAGAATTGGAGGAAATGAATGTGGAGTTAATGTTGTCGTTAGTTTGATGCCAGCTTTCTATAGCAAGAATAACAGGTCAGATTTATGATCAGCTACAGGTAGCAATTTTTAATAGCTTCAGCCTGACCAGGTCTGTGTGTATTTTTATGGGTCAGTGCATTTAACTTCTTTCCTCTGTGCCTTCATATTTCAAGCAAAACAAACGAACTGGAAATTAGCGTGAGGGACATGGGGATGGAAAGTGAGAGGATACTAGTACTTTAAAAAAAAAAAAAAAAAATCATATCTGTTCCTCAGCTTATTTTTTCAAAGGCAGTGTTTCAACCTAAAAGCTTGACTTGGCTTCTGCCCTCTAACCCACTTCCCCCACCAATATCCATGTGAGTAGGAATTGAAGCATAGATTGTTCTGGCTGCCAAAGGTAAAAGTAACTAAACAGCGACTGTATAATTAAAAAACATTAACTAGATGTTATGTCAGTGTTATGAGCTCTGTATTATCAATGATAAAATAAGATTAACTATATTTTAATATGGTTAGCCAGATGGCTACCGGATGAGGAACCCATTTCTTCTAAGAATAAATGTCTGAAGGAAGAGAATAGGACATACTCGCTTAAGCCAATACTAAAATGATATTGCATAAAGATAGGGAAAGAAAAAAAAAAAAGAAAATTAAATGCCAGATATGATTATTTTGTAAGTCATGGAAAATTGTTTATGGGACCTTACAAGCCGTTTAATAACCAACAAGACTAGAGAACAGTAAATGTGGCTATTGATCGAAGATTAGTAATTCAGTTTCAACATACCGTGTTTAGAGTCTGATTCATGGTGCACTAAAGTGGAAACCTTTCAATAACGCATATGGAACCATCTGTAATAGTTCAGGAATACTTAATTTTGGTATAGTCATTGTAGCGTTATTTATTAATAGGTTAGTATTATTAAAGGAACAGATTAGTTTAACTCCATTATATTTCTTATTTGGATGCAAAAAGTAGAGCAGTTTTAGATAGCTGGTTCTTAGTCAGATGCAAAATGCAGTTCAAGGTTGTTTTATAGGCTAGCCTGATGGATTAGCAAAACCGTGAGTGCAGAAGTCTTGTCAAGAGGCAGTGCTAGGACCATTAACACTGACAAGACCTATCTTCTTGTTTCTGACCAATCTGTATGCCTTTCTTTGCCAGATCAGATTTAAACCACAAAACTCAAAGGCACAGGGCAGCCTTGCTGTGTTTGAAAAGTGCATACAAGGGAAAAGATCAAAAAGAGAGGAGCAGGGAACACTGGCAATAATGGAAGAATGCAAGCCTCACTCTGTTATTTTAATGAAACAGACAATTCATATTTGCAAAAAAATACACAGTTTTGTAAAACCTTCTCTACACATCTGCCCCCCTCCCCTTTCTTTTAATAGTTAAAACAGTTTCTCCAGTTTTCTGCTGTCAGTGGTGGTTTGAGAGCCAAGCTCTCAAAAAGAGGCTAGCTGGACCTTTAGCTTCCTCTTACAGCAGTGGGCATGTACAGATTGTTTAGTCTATATTATTTCTAAATTTGGAAATCTATGAAACATTTATTTTCCTGTTAAAGCATAAGGCCAAAACTGTGGAGTTGATCTTTAAAAAACAAAAAACCACAAAAAAAAAATCAACCAAACAACAAAACTCAACAAACCTCACTGGGGAACAAGAGCAAAGCAAGTAGTCCCACCTATGTGACAAGCCCCTGGAGTCTAGGGGTTGGGACCAGTCTTTAAATGACTATGGCTGTAGGCAAAATTAAGCTGACTTAATTGAATTCAGATCTATAACCTCTAATCACAAAATGTTGGAACTTGGGAAAATCTGGTATTCAGGTAAGAAATGCAGGCCTTAGCATGTTTCAATTTCATACAGAGCAGATGAAATCGGTTGCAGTATGTAGGTGGCGCTTCAAAGAACTGCTCCCTAAAACTATTTCTAGATAAGATAATCCACCTGACTATGAAATGCAATAGCAGCTGTGATTTCTAATAATAATACTTTTTTTTCTATACACCAGGACACATTTGTGTTGACATTTAAGTATTGCTCAGCTAAGATGTTTTGCAGCTTGAAGGAGAAGAAAATTTTCTCTTCTTCAACACATCGTGATTTTTTTTTTTTTGAGTGACTGACTTCAGCAGTAGGAAAGGGGGATGACTGAGCAGCAGAAAGGCCGCTGAAGGATGAGCATTACAGTATAACCTTTCCTGTGGTGCGTCCCTCTCCTTTTGAGTTCTATGGCCACTCCATTCTCACTTTCTTACTAATTGGCCCCTATCAGAATCCCTTGCTGTGATAAGCCTTCCCACCATCCCACGTCTTCTTTTGAAAGGCTGGTGCCAGCAGGCAGAATGCTTTGTGGATACAATTGCTTAGAGAAACTGATGACTCTGGATGAGGAAGGGAAATGGTGTAAGACCTCAGTAAACCTCCTCTCTGCATCACCACTGGCCATCTCCATCGTATCTCCAGCTCATAGGATGTGGTTTGGAAAGAGTGATGTGTGACCTTTCCCCACTCATGTGACCTTACAGAAATACTTCATTCAGAAATGTTCACCAAGAAAATCTGGTGTTCTTCCCCATTTTTTTTTTCTTTATAGTCAGCACTTGCCATAAAATATGATAGAAGTGTTTGCCAAGATCTGGTTTGCTCAGTACATCCAATGGAACGTAATGTTCTTATGTCCTTTGAGAAGCAGGTTTTCAACCTACATATTAAAATGCTTCATATACACTGAGAATGCAGCATTAAAATGACCTCACTTGCTAACTAGGCCATTTTAGACTGACATCAAATATGGTCAGATGGGAAGGATGCATCTTCTCTGAGCTATGACTCAAGGAAAGAAGAGTAGTAAATGACTTTATGTCATTTACAGTACAAGAGTGAGTTGCACATACTGGCCGTTACCATTTCTAAACCCTTTTAATGTTCAGATAGCTTCTAGTGGCTTCTGGAGCTCCTCTTCATGTCCTCAGTGCAGTCATATGAAATTTTTGGAGATGAACCTGCAGCACTGCTCTGTTATGTACATTGAGCACACACTCTCTTCCATGCTAGCAGTTACAGTGTTGCAGAAACGTTCCCAAGGCAGTGCTTGTTGGAGGTATCAGTAAAATTGCATCCGTTCCTATTTTTGTTTTTTTTCATCAGCAAGGATGTTTTTCAAAACTAAGGCGAGCAGAAGGGATAAAGGATATTTGTTTGTCCCTCTTGATTTTGTCTCCCTGTGACAAAAGCTTTGCAAAAGTCAATAAATGAAACTAATATCAGCGAGGCCTCAATTATTTGAAGTAATGGTAGCCTTAGGTCTAATTAACTTACAGAGTTTGTCAGTGACCTTGAGATAACGTCCATACTTTCTGGGAAGCCATCAGAAGCAGCATTTTGAAATGTGGAGTAAACAGCTGTAGGGTTTTTCGTGTTTCTTTTATTTTTTTTATTTTATGCTGTACTCATTTGTTGTGCATGTGGACACTTGGTGTAATATGAAATTCTGGGACACAAATCTCAATCTGCCAGGAAGAGATTCAGTTAATCCAAGTCTGCCTTCCCACCACCCCCACAGCAAGGCTGCAGTTTTGTGCATTCACAACTGAACGGCAGAGATCTTATAAGCACAGAAGAGCATTTTGCAGAGTGAGCAGCTGTAAGCCTGGCACACGCCACTGAGAGATGCATGTGTGCTGACATACTACGTGCCTTCGGACTGCTTCTCTCCCCTTCCTCCCATTGTTAGTGGAGCCTCACGTCACCATGTATGAAAAAGAAGGTTAATGGAAAAGATGCATGTGCTTTTCACTTTCTAGAAAAACTGGCAGTTTAGAGTTACTATAATAAAGACTATGTTGGCTATCTCATCTAAAAGGTGCTACTTCTATCTCAAATTTTTCCATTGTCTTGTAACTCTTTAACTTCCTAGAAGACAGTAGTGAATGCCATTTGTCAGTCTGTTTGTTTGCGGATACGTTCAAGTAAGATTTGTAAATCTGAATTGACGTGTCTTGTAAAGCTTTGTGATTTTTGACAATTTAATGCTGAGAGACATAAGCAGACAGTTTCGGGAACTTTGAATCCTTATTTTTTTGGTACATAGCAGCTCTGTTGTTCTTGTGGACGGGTTCACCAAAAAATAATAAAATGCTTCTGATGAAGCATATTTGCAAGAAGTCATGAACTTTTTTGATGTTTTTTTTTCTTCCTGTTTGAAACATGGAACAAAGAGGTGAAGCTTAACAGCGTGGTACTTGTCTTAAGGGGGAAAAAAAAAGAAAAGTAAATGGAGTAAAAATAAATAAGCTCTCTGATTTTATAATTGTCGGTTACTGAATCTCAAATGACTACCTTAAAAAAAAAAATACACATTTTAAAGCCTGGTGAACTTACGGGGAGACTATTTTATGAACGCCAAATTTGCAAATTACCTTTTTTTTTTTTCTTAAATTGAGGTAAATAAGACCTGTAATAATAAGATTATTGGGAAAAAAAAATACCATTAGCTGGAAAGACAAACATAATTATCTCCTAATTAGAACTGATCTTCTATAAAGGTGGGCAAAAATGAAACTGCCACTTTTCTGAAACAAACCCTCATGCTATTTTTCTTCTTTGTACTGCTAGGATTTAATCTTGTCTCTGGTTGTTAACATCAACTGTATGATGATTTTAAAACACTGCCAGTATTGTCACATGTGATTCTGCTGATTTATTCAAACCTTATATCCAGTATTTGGTTCACAGTTAAATTGTAGGAGATTGTGGAGCTGTAAGGAGATGAGCTTTCTGTGAGCCTTGTTCCCAGCTGGAATAGGCAGAGGTGTAGGTGACTTAGAACAAGGTTTTCCATAAGTGTGTTCACAGAGTAGAAGATCCTATAGCTCTTCCTTGCAAATCTTAAATTGTCAAAACTGTGGAACTAGCTAGAGCTATTCTTCCCAGTCTGTTTTGCACTGTAAGAAGAACTGGGAGGAGTAATACGATGGAAGGGGTCAGCACTTAAGAATTGCTTCCAGATAGGCATGAGCTTTTTAAGAGTTAAACAGGGAGGTAAGGCACCATGTGTTCATAACTTGCCCTGTTGTGTCTAGGTAAGGCAGTACATATGGCCTTCTCTCAGGAGCGGCAGGAGCAGTGGGAGAGTGTACATGCCATATGTTCTGCTATACCTAGTCACTTGCAGGAAGTTAAGGACAAAGTGGCAGCTTTAACTTATAATTTCCTTTTATTGGTGTGTATCTCAGCTTTAATGTGCTAATTTGCATAAGTTTAAATAACTATGTAAATTATAGCTTTGAAACTGACATATGGTATTTTATGTGCACATCTATCCTCTAATGTATACTTAAGGAATACAACACTTTGACTAATAGAGCCCAAATGCTGCACTAGAGACGTGTTGCCTGCTTCTATCGTTTCTACATTTAATGCCTGAAAGGAAAGAAGAAAAAAAAGTCCTTTTATTCCAGGACAGTTGCATTATGTAGGAGGCAGTTGAGTCTGTCTGGAATTCAAACTGAACACAGTATAATGTAAACAGTATGTCACTCTGGAGACTAATGGTTTTAAGAAGTTTTCAGATTTTCAAAGCCCAGGTGAAACTAGAATGTCTAATGAATGAACTTTTGAGGAGGTTATTGATGTAAAATAATTATTTCAGCACTCTTGACAAGTTCCTAGTTTGTGGGTTTTTTTCTCACACTTGTAAAATTCCAATAGTGATCAGTACTAATAATTCCTGCTGTGCCCTCACAAATAAATTCTGGTTTGCAAATTGTAGTAAGGTGGATTCTATAATATTAGTTGATGCAACTGCCGTTATTATTATTATTACTGCCATGGAAATTGCAATTTATTAAGCTTAGGGTCCACAGAACAGTCTGTGCTTGTTGAAAGGGACTTGTTAACGTCATCTGGCTGCTTTTGTTTTTGTTACGCCCAACTAGTATCATGGGTGGCTTAGGAGAAAAAAACAAGTGCATATAACAGTTTTGTTTTATATTCTGATGTTACGGCATTTCAGTTTTTGCACCTATTTTGCTGTTATTTGGTTTGCTATTTCATCTCCTGAAAATGCAGCTGCTGAGTAACTTCTTATGCAGAGAAATGAGGAGAATGCTCGTACAGGTGACACTGCTGCTGATCTCACAGTTCGCAGTCTTTATCTG
Source organism: Numida meleagris (assembly GCF_002078875.1). Taxonomy (NCBI): domain Eukaryota; kingdom Metazoa; phylum Chordata; class Aves; order Galliformes; family Numididae; genus Numida; species Numida meleagris. Next base: position 39,629,103 of record NC_034409.1, read on the forward strand.
TACTCCTATTGCTCAGCCTGCATAGGCTGTGAGGATCAGCAGGCAGTCTCCCTTCGCTGTACAATTTGGTCACTTGCAAATTCGTAACAGACTTCTGGTGGGACTGCAGGACATACAGAAGTTAGCACATGGAGAATTGCCTGGAGATCTTCACAGATTTGGCACGCTGAGTGACAGAGAGTCTTAAAGTTGTCACCATTACTGCACCAACAGTTCTTCTGGACCAATTTGATTCCAATTCTCCACCTAGGCTTTGCACCATATGTGTAGGCACACTGCTTTATCCTTTGGCTGCCTGGAGAATATGAGCGGGAGACCTTGGTATGAAATGATCAGAAGATATCTATAAATTGTTTATAAAAACTATGAAAGAAGGAATGGAAGGCATGTGATGCTAGATCTCTGAATTGCTAAAATTAAGTTGCAGAGTTCCCCCTCCTTCCCTCTCCTTTCCCTGTCCCTCTATTCCCTCTCCTCTGGCCCTGCCTCCTTCATCCAGCAGACCTGCTGTAGACTTCTGGGCTCCTTGCCTGGCAAGAAATTCTGTATTTCTGAAACTCCAGACTGCGTCCATCTTCCTGATTAACTTCCTTCTGGAAATCCTTCAAGGGATCAATGCAGATTGATACTTTCTCCCAAAACTTGTCAGCTTCCTTTGTAATCAGTGTATTTCTTAACTACAGTAAAGATCCTTCTGTTCCTTTGGAGACATAAATGTCTCTTTGTTAGACACAGTGTTACTTTCTGTATTGATTAAGCGGTTAACAATTCATCAGCTCGATGAGAGATAATACTCTCCCCATAGCTCCTTTTTGTGACTTAGGGTGGGATTCCAAACAATTCATTGCCTGCATTGAAGTTTCTGTTCATCATCTCTGCCTTTTCTTTCCTTCCCATTCCCAGCGCTTCACTTGGTATGGCACTTAGCAAGAGCTGATTCAGCCCACTGATTGCACAGAAAACGAACTGAACAGAGCAGGCATCCCACTTCTGTCATGTTAGGAAGTCAGTTTGGCTTGTGGAAACAGACAGGGCAGAGAGCATATGGCAGGTGGAGGGCAAGGAGACAGGACTTCTCTCCTTACCCAGCACTGCTTCGGTTGCTCGATGCTTATGGGAATGGTTGAGCTTTCCGTGTGTCTCTGTATCTGTGGAATCTCCATATTCATTCAACTTCTGTTTGTATCCTTTGTACAGTAATAAGTTCACTTAATTCAGCAAATGTACGTAGGTCATTATTAGCTTCTCATCATCAGAAAGCATGATGTTAATAAACCACTTTGGGATGACATGGGATTTAGAATGACTGACACCATACATCTCTCTTCTCTGGATTCAGTGGTACTGGGATAAAGGCAAAGGAACAGCGAGTGAAATATCTTCTGTTCTTCCTTATATTCACTGTAATATAATTTACTAAACAGTCTCAGAACTTGCTGCGTAAAAATCCAGAGTGCAAGAAATAACTACTTGTAACTTCTCTTACAAAAAAAACAAACAACCCCCCCCCCAAAAAAAAAACAAAACAAACAAACAAACAAAAAAAAACGTTGCCGATAGCTGATGTGCTCTTAAATTCCGTCACAATCCCAATGTGGTGAGGGATATGCAATAAACAGTAAATGGAAGCTTCCAGAAGGGCTTTATTAAATGTCATGCTTAATCTGTTTCTAAGATAAGAATATTGTTTCTAATAACTCTTATTTTTTTGATTTAGTAAACATGGTTATATTTTTATTCGTCTGCTCAAAAAGCTTTAAATATACTTTTATAAATATGTATATACAAATCTATATACAAATCTATATACTTACACAGTTTGTTGGAGTGAAGCATTACAGAGTTAGTAACATGACACTAGCATTAAGCTGGACAAACAAAGATTGAGAGGTCAAGCCTGTACTCATCTAAATTATTATCAAAAATGTGCTTTGCTCTGTATTACGCAACTGTATTATTTCTTCTCTCTTTTTGCCCGCCATCATTAAACAAGCATTTATTTTGCTAGCAGCATTAGTAAGAGTTGGGATGGGAGTAGCAAAAAGGCTCAGATTTGCTTTCATTCTCATTAATAATAGTATTCTTTTGCTGAGGACTGACACCATCTTTAGTAAGTTAGGTAAAGAAACACAGAGCAGGCTCCCCAGCCCACCTTGATGGGCAGCCTGTTACACTGCAGCTGACTGTGGACAGGAATGCTGTTGCTGTAGGTAGATGCACAAGTAGTACAGAAATACAGATTCACACATTTCTTCCACATCCGTGACCTACTTGAAACAGCTTCCCTGGGATGTAAGTAGCTGGGTTGTTGACAAGCAGATGTTCTTTTATCCTAGTGATGCAGCAGATACAGAGTGAAAGGAACCAGTGTGGCTATGGTATACTTGAGTAGATTTTATCTGGGTTGTAACAACTACATTGCAGTGTAGCCTGTTCTTTAGTAGTTTAATTTTTTTTATAGTTATTTTTAAAATGAGCGGAACTCACTTTGTTTATGAGCAAGCTTGATTAGCTCTGCCCATTAAGAAGTAATCAAATGCTTCTAATTACTTTCACAACTATATGTTTGTTTGATAATATTCTTTCAAACTGAGGCTTTTAATTGCTTCTTTAGTGGTTCATTTCTCCAGAAATGCCGGTTGTATGAATCTCTCCACTTTCCCATCTCTTCATGCTTGTATATGAATTCATGAAGTGTGACTTCACTATGACTTGTATTTATGCCTAAGTCAATATTTTTTTAATAGCGCCAGCTTCCCTTGTTATCTTTCCTTGACGAAGATTACAGAAGTAAACACTGAAAAACACATCTGCAAGACTGAAACTACCCTCTTTGCATCAGCTGTCCACTGAAGGTCTCTCGTCTAGCATATGCTGCTGCCAAGTCTCTATCTTGTGTTTTTATTTCTTTCCTCCAGGGAAAAATCCCCTATGGAGCAACCCTCCTTTCTGCTTCAGAAGCCAATGACTTGCTTGTAAACAACGCAGTCCTTAGTAGTATTGCTAGGAAAAAAGCCCAGCAACATCTACCACAAAGCTTTACAATTTATGAGATGGTGCGGGACTGTGATGTTAGCTTCCTATGATTCCAGCCTTGGAGTCAATACAAAAGGTGCCACCAGGAAAGAGAACCTGACTAACCCATTCCCACTGACTGAAAAACAAATTAACCCAATGGGGAACTGCACAAAATGATGATCTGACTTCTCCAGTCTTTTGAGTTGTCTTTCATTGAGACCACCGTATAATGATGCAAAATTGGTCCAAGCCTTGAAATTATATACTTCAGAAAAGGAACTCTGAATCACTGTGCTGTAGATAGCTGTATCTTGAAAGCTCAGCTAGTTTTGTGTAGTAAGAGTGTTAAATAGAAAGGTCTGCCTAATTTTTAGAAGTTATACCAATAATATGTATTTATTTCTTCAAGTTTTATTATTTTTTCTCTCAATACTGTTCTTGAGATAGAAACTTAGGTGTGCATAAATTCATCTGCTTTCTTACTCACTTCCTTCTTAAATAGCTGGGTATGAGCTGGGCTGATGTCTGCCTTCATCCTGGATAAGCAGTTGATGCTTGCCTTTCTGTGAAGAGGTCTGTGATCTGCTATAGCCATGCTACGTATTTGAGCACAGGCAGGAAGATGCAGCTGTATTCTGGTCCTCCCAGTAACAACAGCAAAGTGTTCCTATTCACTCTGTTTTCCCTGCAGGGCACACAGAACTTTGCTTAACAGGAATGTGTTTTATGCTGAGTTTGTAAGCAATAAAGCATACTTTAGTGCTTTTTCATAGATACTTGACAAAGAACTTAAGAAGTGGAATACCTATTTATAAGGAGATCTCAAATATGAGTGGAAAGTCTTTCAGACTTTCTCTCCTTTCAGATTTGACTTCTCAAGACTTAATGAAGTGTGCAGCATTCAGAATTACTCTAACACATTTGCCATTTCCAGTATTCTCTGTATGTGCAGAAAGTTTCTACTGGAATTCTTCTTTGTGCTTGTTTAAGTGTGCTGATGAGATGGCAAGTAATACTTAATTTACTTAAATTAGGACAATAACTACGGGTGTTCAGTTAAAGCAGGTTTAGATTAGTTGTTACAGTTTATTTTAAGGCACTCAGTCTCATTAGAGACTAATTCTGACCACGATACAGAAGACTTGTGCTACCAGTTGATTGCACACTGGTCCCATTTTGAATGTAACAGCACTAATGCCAGGAGAAGGACCATTAAGTGTTCCTTCCATCTCCATCAGGGACGTAGAGAAAACCAGCAGCCATAGTTTGCTAATGTTAAGGGGGCAGGGAGAAATGAGCACTTCAATCCCATAGTTATAAGCACTGTATAAAAATTCCATATAGAGAGATACAGGCAAGACACACAACGGCTTTCAAATTCAATTAATGCAGGTGTTAAAAGGAAGTTTAATGAATGATCTGAGATGGGTAGAACATCCGTTTTCCACTTCTGTTGCAGAGGCACTTGAGCTATTTTAGAATCTGTGGAGTTTGAGGAGCCAGATTGTGTTGTAGAAGTAGAAAGTACAAAAAGAAAGATGATCTTGGCAGTATCTCCTTCCCTTGCAAGGCAGAATACCCGTAAAGGCTAGTAGTTCAATAAGAAATTGTATGTGCATGGTTTAGGTGTCCAATCTGTGGAAGCATATGCAATTTGTAATCTGTAGAGTACTGTCATACAGTTGTGGGGAGAACAAGTTTCCCCAGAAGGGTGATTAGTTCAAAATACTTCAGATGCTTTCTTATTGTCATTTTTCACTCAGCTTCACTCAGCTCTAACAGCAGTAGTACTGTAAGAAGTATCTTTAAAGATGGTGTCAGGGATGAGTGCTGGGAAAAGAAAGGAGTAAAAGTAAAGCAGGAGGAAATACCACTGTGAGGTGAAAGGATGGAAAAAGGAAAAGGAGAAAACAAGGACATTAAAGGAGGATGTATGGGATACTGTTAATGATCAACACACTTTTCCAGTGTAGGAGAAGAGTCAGTTAATTCCTTCTGGAATTATAAAGTGTAAGAACAGTGAATGTATTTGATTCCTGAAAATGTGTTGGCACAGAGAAAATAAGGAGGACTCTGAGTGCTCTTGGAGCTGAGTGCACACTCACCAGCACTGGGAGACTTGATAGCTTCTGTGAGGGTGAGAGACGTGGGGAGGCAATTAAAGGTAGCAGGAGTGTTCCTAACTGCCCCTTGCTTGCTTTGTCTACGTGTCAGCGATAGAGGTTGGGAGAGAGGGAAAAGGCAGGTAAAATGCTGGCAACAGCAGCACTGGCAATGAACACAAGGTATTAAATCATTACTGGGACTTGGAATATGATTAGTGAAGTTAATGGAAAACTAAGCCACTGTGCCAAATGACTGTTGCTAGGTTAAAGGAGGCTAATTTGCAACACCGTAATGAAATTAGGCATGCTGCCTCTGTTCCTGACGCGGAACATGGGGAAAAAAAGTTGCATGTATTGTGCATTCTTGACCCCTCAACTTTCCTGCTGGATGGGGCAGCTAAAATGGTGCTACCAAGTTTGTGTGACAGCTGTTCTTGGTGACTGGTGGGGCTTTGAAAGTAACTGGGGTTAGACGTGTATGCAAGCTGGATATTGAACGTGTCAGCCAAGTGCCACTTTTAAGAGGGGGAGAGATCATTAAGAATTTTTTGTCCATCACCTACCTTTTAAACAGAAGTCATTCCCAAGAGGTATCACATCTTTTAGCAAAACTTCGAAGTGTGGAGATTTCACAGGCTCCTTATAGTGCTAGAATGTTTGTCCTTAGTCTTCATGGTTACAGTTTAATGTGTGTTCTGTCCTGGGTGTTTCTTTTTGCAAGAAATGGTGGTGGTCTCTTGCACATAAGTCCTGCTCTCTAAGCTAAGCATGTAGTACTTAACAGAATTTTTTGAAACTTGTGATTTTTATTTGTATTTTTGTTAGCATCTGGAAACAATGGATGGGATTCAATTTACCTGCTTTCTAGATATCTACAGTTATAACCATCAGAATGTGATCTAACATCTGTTTTTATAGTCAGAAGAGAGAAGCATTTGCTTCTAAAGTCCATTCATCTTAACTTGGAGTAGCTGCATGGAGAGAACTTGTTTATTCCTTTCTAACTGTAAAGGGAACCTCAAATGCAGATATCTAGACTCGTACTCTTTACCACCCCTCACTCCTACTTACAAAACTGCTGGGTATTATAGTTATTTTACTTTAAATAGCATTCATTACATAAATAATATTTTATATTGGTTTTCCAATTAATGAAATTCTCTTTACAAAAGCAGTAGAATCAGCCAGCCTTTTCAACATAGGTCACCGGAATGTCAAGAATTTAATATTAAATATATTATATATATATTTTTAAAAACAGTACAAATGCAATTAGTATTTTAATACATTATACATATATGTCTGTTAAGGCTTGTTATAACAAAAGATTAGATAACAATCATTGTGCAGTTTTGTTTATTACAGAGCTTGACCTCTTATATAATCTTCCTCAGCTTTAGAGCGGCTCCTCTTCCCTAACATTTCCCATCTTGAATAGTAATGAAATGGCGTAAATGTTTTAAAGAGTGTAAATATTTCATGAAACTTGAGTGATTATTTTGGTGGAATAACGGAGGTGGATGTTGAAGTGGAGTACCTCTTTTGCAACTTCTCAAAAAATCTAATCACTTGACCCACTTGCACAGTTTCTTTAACAAGCAAGTAATGTTCCTCTAAAACGTCTAATCTTGTTAGTCTGTGTGGATGCTCCTGGCTTGTGCTTATTTGCCTGCTGCGTTATACAGACAGTGGGTATCATTCTCATAACAGAGACAGATTCAGGCTAACCACATTTTATGAAGGGGTTTATGTATGAGGGTTAAGGAGAATATTTCACCTAATGCTTATTTATTGTTATATGTTTCATTAATAGACTCTAGGGAAAAAAAAGAAAGCATGAGTTTTGCATGGCAAAGAACTGTGATTTTCAGAGAAATTTGGGTAAGATTTATGTATGATATGAGACATAGAGAACACACTGCTGTTTTTTTCAGTCTCCATGCAAAATGTGTAGCACAGCAAGAATGACAGCCGGACCAGATTACAGCTCAACAGGAACAGTTCCAGCAGCTCAGCAAACTTCATGCAACTCAGTAATTTGTCATTGTTTTTTCTTACCTTTTCCAGGAAGACGTTTTTATTCTGTGTCCTTACCCTACAGGCTATTGCCTAGGCAACATTCCCACACAGAAATTACCACCAAAAATTACTGTCACGAGTGTATACTTTGCATAATTTTATTTATATTCTCACTCTGATAGAATCTATTTTATATTTTTGGTATGAACCTTGCACTGAAGGTGGCATAGTATCTCTTTCTTTAGGGGACTGAGTCTCTCCTTCATTATAGCAGCTAGCATAAATGGGAAAAAATTATAATTTTAACCTCATACAGAGCCACTCAAGGCTTTCTAGTATGTAGATAAAGATGGTATTTTCTGCCCTAAAGTCAAGGGCTTTGTCATGAGAATAGAAGGGAGGATAGGGTAGAACCACAAACACCTGGTTTGAGCCCATTCCCACTGCTGGGTCATGGGGCAGTGGGCTGGGGGCACTAGGTTGGCACCCATGGCCCTTCCCAGAGCATCCCTGCAGCTCCTGAGCAGCATGATGGCTTCCTGGGCAGCTGAAGTGTTTTCTGGCTGGAGCCTGCTCTGGTTGTGTCACTCAAGGCCTCCTGCACCATTTGTGTGATGAGCGCCTGTGATGGGCACACCACGTGCTGAGGAGCCACGCTTTGCACCCACTTGATGGCACTAGGGGGAGCAAGGCTGTCCCATCACTGCATGGGATATAGGTTGCCACCAGGGATGTTAAACATGCCGTGCTAGGCAGGTGCAACTGCAGCCTTCTCATCTGTAGTTACTCTATAAATGGGCATTTAAGTATAGATTTGCTATACATAACAAAACTCTAAGCATTGCGATTAGCATAACTGCTTTCTCTCTGTGTTATCTGGGGATACACAGTTGTATAGGTGAATGCTTTTTCTTGGTAGAAGACATTCCTTGTAACAATCTCAAGTCTGTTTTCTCAGGTTATTTTAATTTATAATTCACTCCAATTACCAGTAACAGCAATTATGGAGGTAACAATGTAAAGTTACTTTGTTAAATTCAAAATGCATCTGGATTTGAGTCCTGCAGTAGCATTTTATTGTAATTTAACTCAACATTTCAGTCATTGTGTTCCACAATATCTTGTTTTCTTCCTACAGGTATTCAATCTATATACATTGGATGATCTACCGCTATCAAGTAAACTGACTTAGAAAAAGGCTACATACTGTTCAAATAATTTTGCTTGATGACTGGGTTAAAATGTGCCAAGGATACTGTAGAATATGCTTAAATTCTCATTTAAATCTAATTTCTGTTTTACTAATACAAACTACAGCTATTATTAGATAATTTATAAATAACAATTTTCATGGTGACAACATGGTTATATGTCTTTTCTTCTAGATAAACTTTAACATAAAACATAGAGTATAAAAAGCTTTCTTGTGAGCCAAAATAGAAGTGTTTATTTTAAATCCAGTCAGTAGTTTATTTTAAATCCAAGTCTATAATTCCTCTCTGGTAGAAAAAGTGCTGTTTTCATAAACACTGTTCTTTTGGTTGTTTCTTTATTTTTGTGTGTGTTGGATTTTTTTTTCCCAATGAAAGATTGCATGTCTTCTTTGAGAACAGCTCTATGAATGGTTCATTTCTTGAGCAGTAGGGGGTTTGGACCAGGATACCCTGAATTCATCTATATGGCCATATCTGTCACAGAGCTTTGCTGACACAAGAGGTCTTCACTGGAACGAAGTACAAAAAAACAGATGCTTTCTTGGGAGTTATTTCATTTGAAAATCCCTAGGAACCCTTTTTAAAACAATGAAACTTTCCTTGAAGTCATTGACTGTGTACTTAAGATCTTGTATTTTAGCATGCTCAGCTGGTGGCATTTTAAATAAGCAGCACACTGCAAACTTCTATATAGAACCTGTTTTAAATCCATATATGTTTAAGCACTTTCATTTAAATCTGATTCCCCTGCTTCTCCACCCTCTTCCCCCCCCAGATTTAGAACATTAAGGAAATCAGAAATAATAGATACTGCCTATTTAAAAATTGTTCAAGTGTTAAGGTGTAATGAGATGAAGCATCAGCCTAGACATTCAGTTTTAATTTTGATCTATCCTGTTTTTATGTTCATTACTTAGTATGCCCTCTACGTTTGGCTTTTGATTTAGAAAATACTGTATTCTTGCATGTTTTGAATATGTCTGCCTTAGTTATTACATGTCATTTTGTTATTGAAATAACCTCTGGTGCAAAACATGTAGACTATTTTTAAATAAATGTATTGCACTTGTTAAAGCATCCTCTGTGTCTTTTGATCCTGCTATTATTAGAAAGCAGTATCTTTGGAATATGTTTTGGGTTTTGTTGAGGTTAAAACCTGTATTAAACAAACTGCTGTCAGGACTTCAGTTGCTCTTTCATGGACGAGGAAAGGCATTTGGTGCGGGATGAGGTGGGGGTGTGCGCAGCCACTTCTGGCTTGTGCCTCCAGCAGCATTTGCTGAGGGAGCTGCATGATTGCAACAGCAAGGGAACAGCTGCTCTCTTTTTGTGGTTTTGCATCTCCCTAAACAAATGGTTGATTAGAAACTGTGCAAAAACCTGTATTCAGCACAAAACAGGAAGGTGTCTTGTGCTTCTGAAGTGTGCACGTGACATTTATGATGAGAGGAAAAGGAGGTGTGATAGGAAGAAACATTGTCTCCCTAAAGAGATTTGGATTCTCAGAGCCAGGAAAAAGCAGTCTTGCTATTGTCATGGAAAGCCAGGCACTAAAACCCAGCAGCAGCTTTGGGGAAAAAAAAAATCAAATCAAGATCTGTGGTTGTATGGATGAGGCTACATTTTAGAGCCTACTGCTGTCAGTTGCTGCATTTTTTGCAAGCTTTCCTTTCCTTGAAAATGTTTTATTCTTTTTGTTATTTGACAGTACTCCTAGAGGTGAGCACTGGTATTTCAAGTTGGAGGTTTCTTGTGAGTTCAGATATGAATACACATCAAATTCAGTTGTTTCATCAGAGCTAAACTTGATCTCATGGGTTGTTTACAGACATTGTCCTCAGCACGTATGTGCTCCATCTAAATCTGAGTGAAGCTCATTTTGTGGTGAACAGCAGCCAGTTACCATTTACAGAGAGTGGAAGGGGATGATGGGGACTGTACAATGGTACAATGACTCCTGTTGGCAGTGGGCCCCTTGCCATTAATCCACCTGGGCAACTGGTAAGTCTTTTGGCAAGAGACATAGCAGGACCTGCTTGCTGGTTGAGTAGAGAGATGTGACAGAACAAAAGCAGACTGGCTTATAAATACTAGGGATTAGTATAATTCATTATCTGCTCCCCTCTTGCCATCACCTTTTCCTATCAATCTTCCCTGGAAGATGGCAGCAATATTTGCCTTTTATCATGGAGATGCTATGATGACTAAATTAAAAAGACAATTTAGATTTGTTTAGAAATCTTCAGTGACCCGCAGGCCACAGGCCTGCAATTAGTTGAAGCATTTTTTTTTCCATTGAAAACAGGTTTAATTATTGGCATTTGTGCTCTCACACATAATCAGCAGGACCCTATTTGTGTTTCAGCTGGAGCTGCCTCTTGATGGCCAAGTAAACAGCACCTTTTTTGTATGGAATAAATTGTTGGCATCAAATGCTAATTCAGAATTAGCATTATTTAAAAATCTCTGATGCTATAATCCTGACAGTGACTATTTTTGTGACACAAAAGCTATTGTAGAAAGTAGGGCAAGTGTGGAAAACGGTTTTGCGGCTCCTCTTTCCTGCTGTCCATTTCTGTGTATGAAAGTCCTTCCTCAAAAGCCAAACCTCAGTATGAACACAGTCCAGGCTGTTTACAATGAAAGAACACCTCAATTCAAGCAGCTGTCAGGGAGCAGGTATTAATCATGCCAATATTCAGCAAGCCATGTCTGAGAGCTTTCTTGTTCCTTTGAGCTTAATATGGATAAAGCAGGTGGAGAAAGAGAAATTGGAAAAGGTGGCTTCACTGATAAGAAAACCTACCATAAACTTTGAATTAGTGACAGTGTACCAGATTTGCCTCTGGAGTGTTTCATTAGTATTGTGTACTGCTTCTACTGCATGTTAGCTTTCTGCTGACATGTCACCTGAGATAACAACATCATCTATTTAACGGGCACAGGAAGGAAACAAATTAGTTTCCTACCATCCTAGGAAAAATGTGAATGCTCAACACATTCACAGTGTTTCCATACTCACTGGAAATTGTTTTACATTTATGATTTACACATTTTTCTTAGTAAACGATCATTTTTTATTTTTTCCCCTGAAAATTATATGACAGATTGAACCAGGGAGCTAGATCTCATTCAGGAAGTAAAGCAATGTACAATAACATGATGGGAGCAGCTGCTCTTTTTGTACAGTTTGCTAGGTAGATTGCTATTGCAGAGCTTAATAAGGACAAAACCAATTAGCTGATTAGAAGCTGCCAGAAATAAGAGAGAACACATAAGTGACAACAAAGGTAAATGCAGTTCTTCAGTAATTTTGCTCAGTGCTACTGATATAACGATTTCTAGGAAATAACTGTGCATTATATTGTGCCTAAGATTGTAATAATCCAACACCTTTTTTAAGCTTATTTAAGAGATCTTGATGAAGCTGCAGTGCTAACCAAGTACAAATTCTACACATTAAATGGCAGATTTTAATAAATAGAACTGCTGAGCATTGATCAAAGTTAATACTCAAGAGCTACATAAAAGAAGGCAAGATCTAAAATGACATTTTAATACTTTTTGAGTAACATGAGATAGTTATTTTTTTCAAGAAGCATCTCATTTAAATGTAAATTTGGTGTTCTGTTATCAAAGTGATTTTTTTTAATCATTCTACATTTCTAGGGATCTAGGATCAAAGTCATATATTGCACTTGCCAGTTATTCAAGATGGCCGGTGATGAGTTGTGAATTACCTTGAAGGTAGAGTTCAGAGCAAATATTAAAGAAAGTGAATGGACAAAAAGTGAATTCTGGAGGGCTCCATGACTTTAAAACTGCAATCTGTACTTTTTAGCTCTCAGATGATCTCACAAAAGTGATAATTCATCAGATTCTGTCTAGCCTGGCACAGAAGAGCCCAAGGGAGGGAGAGAAATTGGGAATGGTGATAGTGCAAACACTTAGGTACTGCAGAAGCACGGCAGTACATTCCACACCACTTATGCCAGTTGTCTCAGGGCAGGCCATGTCTTGGATGGAAGAAATGAAGCCAACTGAGTGTAAGCAGGAGCTTTTACAGCTCTCTCTTCACAGGTAGCACGATGCCTGCAGTGTAGCTGTTGATACATAGCCTTGAACCCTTTTGCACTGGAATGCCTTTCATTAAACACAGAGCATGCATCCTAGTCCTACATGAAATTCTCTATGAGGCCAAGTCCAAATGATTTTTTGCAAGTTTTGTGATAAAAGAGGGTGAACAAGTTGTTTTTTTTCCTCAGAGAAGATTGAATTGAAAGCACTGAGCTGCATTCTTTTACCCTTAATACATATAAATCCTATGCAACTCCACTGTAGTCAGGAAGTGTTGGAAAATAACTGTCATACTAATAACAGGGGCACAAGTTTGAATACCTGTTTGTTGCAGGTCAGTGTTGGAGACAGAAGATACGGTCAACCAGAAAATTGTTTTCAGAGTGAAGCAATTTGTACCCAGTTGTTTACCTTTTCTTTTGTATCTATATACAAATAGGGCATCTGTGATGTTGCTGTTAAAACTGCCTCTCCTCACTTTGTACTAGGGCAGAAGCAAGCTCTAAATATCACTGTTGCTAATGCTCTGTTTTCCCACCATCTATGTGTGTTTTGATATGTGTGGTTTTTTACTCATGTATTTCAAATAGTTTAAATAAATCATAAATAAAAGAAGCAATTATTGCAATAGGCAATTAAATCTAAGGCGTGTGCTTGTGCTAGGAAGTACACAGTTGACTTAAAAGAATAGTGCCTAATGATAGTATATCAACTTGCAAACTAATTTGGAAGCAGTTTACATCCTTTACAGTCAGGTGCCTGAAACTCTGAGCAGCATGTTCTGGTAAACACATCAACAATATGGCATTGTAAAACATGCAGGATAGAAAAGTGTATTGTTCTGTAATGGCCTAGATTCTGAGCAGATGATGGGTAGCCAAGGTGCTGTTCACTCAACAGAACCTAATAAGGTTCAAGAGAGCCAAATGCAAGGTGTTGCATTTGGGTCAGGACAGTCCCAGATATATGTACAGACTGGGAGAAGAACTCATTGAGAGAAGCCTTGCTGAGGAGGACTTGAGGATTCTGATGGATGAAAAACTGGACATGATCCAGCAGTGTGTGTTTGTGGTCTGGTGGGCCAGCAGTATCCTGGGCTGCATCAGAAGAGGAGTGGCCAGCAAGGAGAGGGAAGTTATTGTCACCCTCTACTCTGCCCTTGTGGGGTCCCATCTGCAGAACTGCATCGTGGTCTGGAGTCCCAGCACAAGAAACATGTGGAGCTGTTAAGAGTGGGTCCAGAGGAAGACTGCAAAGATGATCGGAGGGCTGGATCACTTCTCCTGTGAAGGACGGTTGAGGGAGTTACGCTTGTTTAGCTTGGAAAAGAGAAGGCTCTGTGGGGACCTCATTGTCACCTTCCAGTGTTTAAAGGGAGCTTGTAAACCAAAGGGGGAACAACTTTTTGTGTAGTCTCATAGTTATAGGAAAAGGGGGAATAGCTTTAAACTAAAAGAGGGAAGATTTAGTTTAGATGTTAGGAGGAAATTTTTTAGTCAGAGGATGGTGAGGCACTGGTACAGGCTGCCCAGAGAAGCTGTGAGTGCCCCATCCCTGGAGATGTTCAAGGCCAGGTTGGACAGGGCCCTGGGCAACCTGATCTAGTGCCTGATTTAGTGGTTTGCAACTCTGCCCACAGCAGAAGAATTGGTCATATCCAACCCAAACCATTCTTTGATTCTATGATTATTTGATTATTAAGTACTGTACCTTAAAATTAGTTATCAAGTATCTTCTATAATGACTTTCCCACCCAGTTCTTGGCTCTTTGCTTGGCCCAGTAGACTCCTGACCTTATCATAAAAGAAAAGATTGTCAGGGTCTCACTGACACTTACTCCTTCTTCACTGCACCCATCTCCTTGTTCTGCAGTCATTTCCATTCAGACAAATGAAAAGGTTACTGCTCTTTAAATATCCCTTCACAAGGGTCTGTGGTAATTGAACTGTCTAAATTCATGTATCCAGTTAGATTACTCTTTCTTTACAAAAAATAAATGCTTGACTTTTGTCAGTTCTTACCTCCTTAGGAATAAATCGCTTATGCGAGCCTTATGCGAGCCTGTTCTAGAAAGTGGCTGTTAATGCAAGAGTGGTACAGATACACAGTGATGTTACGAAAGCTACTTTTTCTCTATTCATTCGGTTTGTGTCAAGTAAGCACATCTTCTATACTATATCTGAAGTTATGTAACAAAAAAAAACCAACAAAAAATTGCCATGCCTGTACTGTTTTGTATCTTTAAACAAGCAGGAACATATATATATATATATAGTGGAGGTGGGATATATTGAGAAGAAGGTGAGTAGTTGATTTGCAGTCTTAGAAATTGAATTCTTAATGGCTGGTGCTAGATGGTATTTTTCTTTATTTAAGGCAGAGTTGGTGCTCAAGTACATGAAAATGTCACTCAGCAGTTCAATAAGAAAGTATGTTTGAGATGGAAAGATCACTAATGTCTCAGAGGCATGCAGTAATGGATTCCTGAAAAAGTTAAATAATTGTTTTAATTAATATGTTTAGCCAATGGAAAAACAGTGTATGATTCTTTAAGCAGATACAGGCTCTAATGAAAAGTCCTGGTTGCTGTTCAAGGAATTTTGGAAATGTGAGGGACCTCTGATTGCCAGCTCTGGCTTCTTACTGTTCTCAGTATCTCTTTGTATTGATCCACCTTATAAGCTTGCAAAGCAACATGCAGCCAGCTGTTAGTCTGAGGAGAGGATAGGAGCTCTGTTTCTTGTATTCCAAATCTGTTCCAGATTCTCGCTGTTCTAATTTTTAGATTTTTGTATTTTTTAATTTATAGCCTAACTTTATTTGTGGCCATCTAATATTCATTGTTTCTTTTGAAACAATGCCCCTAGATTGAATAATTATTTTTCTCCTTCATTGTTCAGTTCCCTGGCAAATTTTCTCATAGTTTCTATTTCACTAGATCAGAAAAGCTTAAGCACTTTGAGCCTCTTTTTGTCAGATAGATTTTCCATTTCTCTGATCATGTTTGCAGCTCTTTTCTGCACCTCTTCCAACTTAAGCTTATCATTCTTTAACATGAGTGAGCAGGACTCTGTGGCATATTAGAGATGTCAGTGATTAGATTTCCCCCACATCCTGCACAATAGCATCAGTATTTACTTCTCTGGAAAAATCCTGTCTGATACAGCTTAGAGTTACATTGTCCACAGAACACTAACAACTCATACATAATTCCTATGATTGATTTTTTTTCTACCTCAGTTGTTTGCAAGTGATGAACTTCTGGCTTTTGGAAGAAATGTTTTTATTAGTCTTTAGGGGAATTGCCTTGCCAGAAGTCTGATAGTCTAATTTCATTGAATATTATTCATGCTCTCAAGGTCATCCAGTCCTTTGCATATGGATATCCTAATGCTACTTAGTATTGATTACTTTCCAAGAAAAGAATTACCATAAGATTTCACCAGTAAAGTACTGATACAAGGTCATTATGAAAATATTTAACAAGATTGCTCCCTAGACTGGTCATTGAGAAACTCTCTTAATAGCTTCCCTATAGTCTGAAACTTTTCAGTGCTAATCACTTCAATTTTTCCTTTAGTTAGTTTCTTATTGACTTAATATTCCTAGTATTAATCCTAATTTTGTCTAGATTAAGTAATGATTTCCCATGTTGGCACCATGTGAAAAACATAGGCTTTTCTGAACTTCAGATATGTGAGGTCTCTCACATACCTAATGTTTAAAAAACAAAACAAAACAAACAAACCACAGAACCTTGAAAGCTATTGAATTGATACAGTGTTCTGTCCTTTTTTGTCTTTCAATGACCTGCATGTCTTCAAATACATTTTCTCTGGAAACAACCTCTAAAAACCTACACATTTTTTAGATGAAGTTTCTTTGTCATCAGTTGCTCACATTACTCTTGTTTCATACTTCACTACTTTATGCTATTTTCTACTTCCTCCTGTATCTGTAGGGCAAGGTGCGGATCTTGCTACCTGAAATATTTTGTTCCCATTTGTTCAGAATTTGGGCTGGAAGCTTTCTTGACACCATCATCTTAATTCGCTTGAGCTTTCTTTTCTCTGAGTTGTGTAACTAACATAACTCATAATATCTAATCTGTTATCCATCTTATCTTCATCCCTTCATTCAGTATCTTCAGCATAATCTAGCTGCGATATCAGCTCTGTACCATCTTCACTCCATTATCGTCCCTTTCTTGTTTTTATTGTTTGTATTTTATTCACAGAGGTGAAAATTTTGTTATTACTTGTTTCTGCTTAAGTGCAGTGGTTTTTTTTTTTTTTTTTTTTTTTTTTTTTTTTAATCATTAGCTATTTCAACCACCCACCAATTAAACACCAAGGTGTTTAATTTCACCTTGCACTTGTACGTACGTGAGTATATGTATAAATATTTTTGAGCTCTCTTGAATTTTTTTCTTATTTACATACCAAAAACTTTGAAGTAACCTTTTACTTATAATACGTTATGCATATAGATAGGGTTAGGCAGGTATTCAAAGTAGCAACTTGATTTTTTCAGTCAAGTTTTAACTTAGCCTAACAAGTGCAATTAAAACTTCATGTTATGATCTTTGTTAAAAGAAATCATTGGCTTCTTTCTCTTTTCTTGGTTAAGTCAAGTTAGTACTCGAATTATGTGGGTTTTAGGAAGACTGAAAGGAGGAAATGGAAAATGCTACTCAAATGGTAGTTGGGAGAAGGTTCTCCAAAGACTAGTTGAATTTGTGAAATCGGTAAGGACAAACAGAAGCACTCCAGAATCAAAACTTTTCAGTTCAACACAAACAGCAGAAATTAGTGCCAGTGGAGAAGAGAAAAAAAAAAGAAAAAAGAAAAAAGTGATGAGCAAGGCTACTGCTAGGTAGGTATGGGCAGTAAACAGGAAGTGAGAGCAGTAAGAGCTAGGCAGATTATGGGTTGTGGCTATTTCATTGGTGTAGAAATAGGTTCTCTACTATGAGAAGAATCAATGAAATTTCCCACTTAAAGGAATCTGAGAGGGCAAGGTGAAAAAAAATAAGAAAAATATTTTGTGCCTGGAGGACGAAGATGTATGCTCACTGGAGGGCAGTCACAGCTTCAGAGATACAACATAATAGAAGACTACTATAAATTAATGTGGTGTACTGATACATTGTAAGAACTTGTTCATATGAGAGGAAAAAGTGTGAAACTGTGACTGTAGCCATGTTTGGTTTAACAGGAGAAGCTTAAAAGAGAATGAAGAGCAAGAGGTCAAAGCTTAATTTACATTCAGTGATTCTGTTTGCTCACCCAGCAAAATGTTAGGGAAACTTCTGCTAACTTTCTTGGCCTCCTTTATCTATATGATATGGTTACTACTAATTACTCCTTCCTCTTGGAAGGAATACTGTATTTTTCAAGCTTATGAGTAGCTCAGGTACTCTGTAATGCGCTGCATTATTTGCCAAATGCTGGGTCACTAATATAATTCAATTTGCTGTTTCAAAAAAGCAACAACCTAGTTTAATTGCTTATAGAATTCAGTACTAAGAAAAAATTATTGTTCCTTTTGCGTGGATTTTGATAATAGCTGCTGTAGGCATACAGTATTAGAACTCTTCAGTATCTTAATTTAGTAATACAGAGCAAAGCCTGTAAGTGTCTATTTCAGATATCAGGAGATCATAGGGTTTCTTTTGAGGTTTCCTTTTTATTTATTTAGCTGTGGATAACTTATTTTCTAACAGTTTTTTTGCTTGTATGTAAAGCAATATTGTCTTAATTTTTTTGAAACTTTCTGTCTGAAGTACCAGTTCTGATGATAACAATAACTCTGGGTAATAACATTGATTAATTGCATCTGTATGGCCAAGGAGATGATCATGGGTTGCTTGGGTTGCTGTCGGTTTGTGTGCATGATTCTGCTGTGCATGTGCATGCATTTGCCAATGTTCTGTTGAACAGCATCTGATATGAGAGGGAAGGATGCAGGTGTATGTTTTAGAACACAGGTGGCCAAGCTCTCACAAAGCTCCAGTAGGTCTTCTGAT
The DNA here is from genome assembly GCF_002078875.1 of Numida meleagris. Taxonomy (NCBI): domain Eukaryota; kingdom Metazoa; phylum Chordata; class Aves; order Galliformes; family Numididae; genus Numida; species Numida meleagris. The sequence goes on from NC_034409.1 coordinate 39,647,564, forward strand.
GTCGTTTAGAACAGTTTTTAGCTTGCTCAGAATCACATGCAGTCAGCAGTCAATCACTGTGTCTTGTTAACCACTTTAAAGTACCAGTTCATTCCCTAAGCAAAAGTGGAGGAGCTGTGATGGGCATGTTGCTACCTGACAATTATCTAGGTGAGGCAATTCTGTCTTTTTGAGGGGTAGAAAACAGTTCCGTATGTCTTAATGACACTAATCTTGCAGACAGTGCCACACATATGACATTTTGAAAAATAAGTGAATAAGTGCATGAAAGCTTTAAAACAGAATCTTACTCTTGTGCTTGTTGGAGTAGCTGATGAAGCTACATTTGAATTTCATGATTTTGTGACTATGGGGTTTCTCTAACACCTAGTCAGGAAACACAGATCCATCATGTGGGGTGTTTACTGTGTGCAATGACAAGACACCACTGACATAGGTGTCCAGTTTAAGACATGAGATAGCAGCTAAATGTAACAGCCAAAAGAAGTAAAAGCCCCAGAAAATTGTCTTAAAGTAAGGGTAACTTTTAGGTAGGTTTTGACGATAGCCTGAGTTAAACAGCTAATTTTAGCAGCCTCTCTACTTACCCTGGTTTGTCCAAGTTAGCAGTTCTGGCTGCTTTAATAAGTGTTATTCTCTGTAGGCACTATGGTTTGAGGCTCTAAAATCAGAATCGGGAACCACTGTCTCAGTTTTTGATGTTTTGTTGGCCTCTGCACCATTGGAAGGATTTGGGAAATGTGGCTCCATTCCTGGTAAATTTCAGTTTCAGTCTCAGGTATTACTTCCTTAGAACAGAAAATAACTAATGAAGACTTACGTTGCTTACAAATACAGTGTCTCTGCCTCTGTTATTAGTGAGCTTTTAATATCCTTTTTATTAGGAGGATGAATTCTCAGTAGGAGTGATTTATTGCTCTCCTGATTTTAAGTATTTAAAGAATCCTTCGAAGGGTTATTTAAAATATGTGGGGGAAAGAATCTTTGCCAAACACCGACGTTCCCGAAGGAAAGATAACAACAGATGATAAACTCTGTCATGTTAATAGGAAGGCTTATAGTTATATGGGCATATGTGGGACTCTTACGCAAAACTGCTCTCTCAAATCACTGGAGATAATAGGTTTAGATGAAAGGGATGAAGATGCTCAGCTGGCTAAATTTTCAGCTGTATCAGTAGTTAAATTAGTACTAAGGAATTATATGGATGTTAAAGTGATTTAAAGAAGTAGGGTAAAAATGTTCTTAATTCAATGGCACATCAGTTTAATGAGTAATTTTGAGTATAGTTGTGAAGAATTAAATTGTCTAATGAAATAAATTCTGTTTATACAACTTCAGCAATACAATTGAAATAAAGCATAAATAGTATTTGTGGAAAGATCTGTTGTTAATAAACAATTACAGTGGTTTGTTTTATTATGTTCTTTCACTGAAAGAAAATACAGACATTCTGTTTTCATATTTGCAATGAAAATGTTAGTGTTTTTTCTCACATGGTCATTTTACTCTTTTCTTTCACCAAGCTGTTTTACCTTTAACTCAAGAGCTATTTTTTTGTAGAAATAATTGAGTCATTTTTAATTACCATCAGAAATTTATTATTGAGACTGATTCTTACTCTAGTTTCAGTCACAGCCCTACTTTACTGAAGCTTTTGGCATTGCATGCGGCAAAATGCTTTTGTAGCAGTGCAGTGCCCTTTTCACCAGCCTTGTTCATTGTGCATCCATGTCCTCTGGTGGAAGATCCTGCCCAGGGATGTTCAGTTTTCATACTGTTAGTATCATTCTGTGCACGTGTTTCAAAGAATACCCATGTAGAGATAATCATGGATATAAGTATGTTAAGGACAGCAGATGGATCTTAAGTGATTGTTATTTTCACAAGTTGAATGACATGTACTAGAATAGCTATAACAGAAGGGATCAGTATTTTCAAATTGATAGATTTAGAAATGAGATCTGTGCAAACATGACATTGTGGCTCATTGCTAAGCTCTTTTGTTTGTTGGCTTTTATACCTCCTCAGTAATTACTGTTGTGAGATGATCTGTTTATTTACTGGCGTTCTATAGGATCATACCATACATTCACCTGAAACGACTGTCAACCATCATACAGGGTCTTACTGCTGACGTTCTGTTTGAATGCTAATGTAGGTTGTAATTAATAGTGGTTGTGCAAAACATAAAGCAGTTATATCATACTCATAACTGACGTCTAAATTCTCCAGAAAAGACAGCCTGAAACAGTAGCAGAACTTTGCCTTGCATCTCTTTGTGCTAGGCTCTTCCCATCTGATGTGCTAGAGTACGTGCTTTAAAATAGACTCAGAGGTAAGTTGTTTCACTGTGTCATTTGAACTGAGTATAGTTTTGAATATTCCTGTAGTATATAAAAGAAATAATGCTGAAAGCACTTCTAAGTATCATACAACAAAAACTGAAATATTTCTCTCTTTTTGCTCATCTTTCAAAATCAGAACTACAATCTATCAATGTTTGTTATTTCTTGAAATACCATTTCTTAGTTAAGAAAAAGTTGGACTTTTTTTTTTTAAAGGACTTGCATTTTCGTTCTTTTTTGTGTATAAAATGCAGTCTTTTTTTCCAGGCTTCTCCCAGCTATCCTTTATATTGTGTCTTTACCCCTTCATTTGGGTAATAGTGTGTAGCCTTCTTACTGAACTGACTCTGCTTGATTAATTTTCCAATAGAAATAGGAGTTATATTCACATGTGGAAATTTCTGAAAGTAACCAGGTACTATGTAGTGACTCTTTAATATCAGTATGTCATTAGCATGTTTAAACTCCTTGTTTTATTGTTGTAATGTTTTTCTTTCTTTTTGTCTGCATGTATGCACAGTTCCTAACACATTGAGGCTGATGTTAACTGAACCTTCAGCTTAAAAAGGAATGAGTGTTTATTATCTGGGAAAAAAAATGTGAGAGAGAAGGAGCTGTGTTCCCATAAAAACATGTAAGATGAAGTAAACAATTCCTTTCTCACTCTCCACCTTTTCCCTCAGAGCAGCCCACCAGCAATTAGGGTCCTTAATTAATTTAGGTCCTTAATTCCTTAAAGGAATATGTAAACTCAGGTGGTTAGTGGGTTCGTTCGTGTCATTTTGTGTCAGCAGTGACGTAAATCCTCTGACTACAAAAAATGATCCTCTGTATGGTTCATTTCAAAAACTGAAATCATGTGAAAATGAGGAGGAAAATATATGTTGTAAACATTACATGGTAATATATCATACAGATAGAGCATTCTAAAACTACTCCCATGCCAGGAGAAATATACTTCCAATCATAGAACCTAGAAACAGAGCCAATTTTGTTTCCTCAGATGTTGCTTTTGTTGAAAGATAGAGTGAATAGACTTATCAAACCCCATTTTTAAGCTCGCTGTGTTGCTATGAATGTTGCACCTTGATGGTTACCTCTTGGGAAAAAGAGTTTTCCGATTGACATTATTAAGGACATTGATAAGAAATATTTGGAGGTGATGAAAGTTGAAGGGAAGTGTGTAATAGGTATCATGAACATGGCTGAGCATAGCAGGTGCCTAACTCCCCTGAAAGTTCATGGAAATATGGCATTTACTCATTTAGACACTTTGTTAAACTCCATTAAGTGCTCATGTGCCTCTTCAGGCATCTGGGTACCTCAGCCTCTTGTCCAAACAAAGGGCTGCATGCACTGACAGCGTTTACAGTGATAAGAGTCAGGTATGATTTGACTCACATCAATGGGCTGTGTTCAGTTATGCCTCAGTTTGAAGATTTTCTTGCTGTAATCTATGTGTTTACTGGCTGATGGGGGAAAAAAAAAAAAAAACACTACCCAAAACCCTCAACTGAAAAACCTATGTTTCAAGAGGACTAATAACTGTGTTTTGAAGATGGGGAGACAAAAAGTAAAATTACTTACAGATGACACAAAGCTATTAGAAGTCTGATAAGTCTGGATTAGCTTCATCTTTAACAACGGCTGATATTAAATCGCTGGCCAAAAAATAGATAATTAGAATCACACAATACACAGCTCTTCAATTTGGCATCAATTTCAAAATACAATAAAACTTGTCATTTGTAAGCTTGTCTAGTTTTTAGAGAAAGACTGAGAACAATTTTCTCTGTCTTGGTACATAAGACAATACAGTGCAGGTGGTTTAAAAACAAAAAAGTTAATCAAGCAAAATTTTACTTAAACTACCTGATGATTCATCATCCAGTCTTTGCACAGTCAATTGTGCCTTTCTGAGCAATTATTTATAGAATATTTAAATAGCCTGGACAGCATGTATGGCTGCTGAGAATGCTATTGTATTATGAATTACTTCTCCGATTTGTTTCAGTTCAATATAGACTGACAACATTGCAGTGAGTCAACCTTCTGTTTCCCTGAATGCAATGCAGTGTAGCATTCATTGTAGCAATTAAGTTTTGCCTCCAATACTATTTTGACCATTTTATAATATTCCTGAACTAAAGTTTGAAATGATATGAAAATCAGAATTACATATTACATTGTCTTTCCACTGTATTTTATACATCTATAATCTCAAACTTGAGAAGTTGTGGGTTTTTTTGTCTTCATGACTGCCATTCAACCGTGTCACTGCTTGGGAGCACCAAGAAAGGATATGACGGAATAGTTCCTTAATGGGCTGGGAGCTAGCTGGAGTTTTTGTAGAAACTGGAGGAATGTATAGAGTAGAAGGAAGCTGAAATATATTAAATGCACAAAGAATGAGATGATCAAGAACTCGACAAATTTTGCAGGCTGCAGATTAAGAGGATGAAATTGGAGAAAGTAGAAAAATCAAAAGAGAGGGAGAGAAGGAGGTGATACAGTTGCTGACATGAGGTGTTTATGACATACCATCTGGAGCAGGGACGCTTTAAGTATTTTTTCTTGTTGCACTGGCCTTTGGAGAGTGGAATGACAAGGAGCTGGAAATTAGACTGATGGCAACAGAGTTACCATCTGGTTTGAGGACTGTGACCTGGATAGCTACATCTAGACTCCATGAGGAGCACTTTCTGAGATCCTTGTTGCCTGTTCCTCAGTCTACCTGAAAACCAGGGTGGAAATTATTAAGGGAAATCAAAAGGGGAGAGGTCAAGTTGTGCATTCAGACCTCATACTGGCTAAACTGAGGCACAGCTGTGAAGCATATCACAGTTTGGGTACTGGGTCTGCCTGGGATGGAGCTGGCTTTCTCCATAGCAGCCTGTATGTTGCTGTGTTTTAGATTTGTGTCTGAATCAGTGCTGCTAACACACCCATGTTTTAGCTGCTGTTATAGGCCTTGTATCAAGGCCTTCACTCACTCATCCCCCACCATAAAGACTGGGAGCAGGAAAGAGACTGGAGGGGATGTGTCCAGGACAGCTGTCCCAAACTGGCAAAAAGGATGTTCTTTACCACTCAGCAGTAAAAGTGGGTGGTATCCTTTCCAAAATAGCTATTGCTTGGAGGCTGGTTGGGCACCAGTCTGATGGGAGGTGGTATGTGATTGCGTTTGCTTATTCCCCTTCACCTTCTCCCTGTTTTCCTTCACATTATTAAACTGCCTGCATCTCTACCCACAAATATTTCATATTTTTGCTTGTCCTATTCCCTCCTGCATCCTGCTGGGGGTAGGGGAGTGACTGTCTGATATTTATGTATTGGCCAGGATCAGCCCAGCATATCTGAAACTTTGAAGTCCTTCTAAGTCCCATTTTTTAGAGAGAACCAAAAAGCTGACAACTAGAAGTAAAGCAGTAGAGTTAGTTTACTGCAGTTACAATAAAAATATTTAATTGAAAATATAAGAAAAGAAAGGTAATATTAGATCAAGTGTTGTTTAAGAAACTGATTGTGTCAGTGGCCTTTTTGGGTTTAGTGGTGGTTTGTTGGTTTTTTTTTTTCTTTAGTTTTTGTGCCACTGTTATTAATTCTGTAAGACCGTCTGTATCAGTATTCTGTTGGAGGCTCACAGAAAACATTTGCTTTTACGGCACGTTAATTCACACTTTTTAAGCTTAATCACCTAATGTGGACAAACCTCAGGAAATGCTCAGAAAACTAAGTGGACTTCTCATGTGTTTTAAATGGATATTTTGAGTGGTATTTTTGAGGTAATGACTTGAAGGCTTGTGTAACCATTGGTCATGACATTTTCCCCATCACATGGGGACTATATCAATAAGTATTAACTTACTTTTGATACTCAGAAGTCATCAAACAATAATAAAATTGTATCTGGTTATTTTTTTTCCACTTTCTATTTTCAGTCTTGAGAGAAATAAAGATATAATCTGCAATAAGATCTTTCAGAATGCCCAGTTAAGGGGAAAACTGAAAGACTATAAAACTGCATTTCACCTTCAACCACATGCAGTATGGACTGTTTTCATCTCCTGCTGGGTGTTTTATAGAACTCTTTTGTATTTAAAAGAGTAGTACTTCAGTGAAAAATGAATGTGATTAAAAATGGTATCCCTGCTATATCCTACCTGGTCTGAAATTATGAGCATTGAGCATTAATGCATTAGTGTTCCTTAGTCTATGTTGGGTATAATACATGTCCGAGTTATAAATAAAAGTTAAAAACTGAAAAAATATGTGGACCTTGCACTTTTTCCTTTTCCAAGGCTTGTACTGTTTATTTGTTTTCCTGAACTAATTTAAAAATCATGTGTGTGCTGTAGTTTATGTCATTCCTGTTCAGAAAGTGATTTCACTGTTGTAAGTTGGCTGTGCTATCCTTGTTTTTTACCGTTTCCAAATAAGAGTCACGCTAAAAACTAGTTACGCAACCTGTGTTGCCTCTTTTGGCAACAGGAACTCCAAGGTTAGGATGCAAAGCAGAATCAAAAGATCACAGAACGATTTAGGTTGGCAGGGTCACTGGATCCATCTGCTTCAACCCCTGCTGAGCAGGGACACCCAGAGCAGGGTGCCCAGACCCATGTCCATGTGACTTTTGAAGATGTCCGAGGAGACCCCACAGCTTCTCTGGGCAGCCTGTGCCAGTGCTCTGTCACCTGCACAGCACAGAAGTGCTTCCTGGTGTTCAGTTTGTGCCCATTACCTCCTGTTCTAGCACTGGGCACCACTGAAAACAGCCTGGCCTTGTCCTCTTTGCACTCTCCCTTCAGGTATTTATGCGCATCGATGAGATCCCTCTGAGCCTCCTCTTCTCCACGATGAACAGTCCCACATCTTTCAGCCTCTCCTTGTAGGATTCCCACTCCCATAGCACTCATACTCCAAGCTTTTCATTGAAACTTACCAAGATTTGATTGCTTTATGTGTGCATCTAGCTGATTGGTTGAGTTTAGAGTTATGGAGTGTATAGAAATAACAAAGCTTCCTGGAGAGTGGATGAAAAAGAAGTGATGATGAACCTTTTCTTCATTCTAAATGTGAACACCAATTTTCAAGGGAGCTAATTAAAATCTTTATCTGATCCCTGGCTGTGAGAGAGCTCTGCTTGGACGTGTGTGAGAGGTTCATGTCTTTTGAGATTTCTAATTTGATTGTATATTTTTTTAATAGTTTCATGGCAACAGCTTTTTTATATGTTCATAAATCTTTGCCAGAGGAAATAGCAACCTTCCTTTTAAATGTTGTAGTTAGGAAACAGCACTTCGCAAATGGATTTTTTTTTCTTTATGTATGTAAGAAGTATGGTATATCAATACATTATAGTGGTTTGTAGAGGAAAAAGATTATTTCCAATCTGATCGGATAACAAGCTATTGTTTTGAAGAGAATCCAACCTGAAACAACAATTCAGAATAAAAAGTAAGCTTCTATTGCCAATGTTTGTGAAGATGGTTTTGACATCCTAAAAAGACATGCAGCATTTTGTAGATTCAAAGTGGAACATTGTACATCAGCTGGATGTCAGCAAAGAACATTAAACTCTTAATTTGGCATTACTGTTTGTCAGCTGGTCACATCAGTTGACTTAATAATTGCTAATTGAGCACATGCACAGATGTGGAAAACAAAACCTGAAAAACTTACCCTGTGGCAGCTTTTTTAGTTTTATGTGATTGGGTTGTTTTCACTTGTAGAATGAAAAGAAAGTTTATTTTCCATCTGCAGTGAGGTCTATACCATCAGACTGATCTTATGTTTGATGTCTTTCATAAATTGAAGGTCACATACATATTTTAAACTTGAAATTGTTCCGTAGTTGCAAGTAAATGAGATGATCAGTGTGGAATTGGGTTGGTAAGAGAGGTCAGGAAGAAAGTTTGAGGATGGGACTTGACACAATATAAGGAAATCATACAAATTTGAAGTGCTCACAATGTAGTGAACTATTGATTCTTACTTTCTATTGCATGCTTCAGTATTCATATGAAGGAGAAAAGTTTATAGAAGATCAAAACAAGATGTCTGTAACAATCTGCTTAGGCTGCAGTAGAAAACTTTATGGTTAGTTATCTGAGATAAAGTGAAAGACCATTACTAAGAAACCTGTTTGCGTAAATGAAGTCGAAGTCGGAAGGTAAGAATGATATAGAATTTTTCACAAAGACCAATAAAGTATGGCAGTAACTGTTAACTGACAGGATCAAGACTGATACATTTGCCAGTGCAAACTAAAGTATGTATCTGCATTTATTTATTGCTTGCTGGTTTTGATAAAGTAAAATGTGACCAAAATTTCCTTCCTAAAATGTGTATAACTTTAATAGAAATAGAACAGTTGAAGTTCAAATTCTCCTTTGGAAAAATATCCCCAAAGGGATAGTCTAAAGTATCCTACTGAGACCAGAGAGGCTAGAAAACACATATAAGCTTGAATACTGTCATGTGGGGACAGGCACATTTTCTTGGAGGGTGATGACTCAGAGATGTTGGCCATCGGGTTTTTATAAACATCTAGCTACGTGCTACTGTATGGATATCTGTGCTTGTTTCAGAGCAGAGATAACCTTAACATGCTTTCAACTGAAAGAAATGGTTTATTTTTTTAGTACAGGAGATAAAAGCATAGTCAGAAGCCAGCAGAAAAATAATAAAGAAATATCTTTACTGTTTTCCAGAAGTAAATTTGTTGTGTTTTTTTGGCTGAATAGTCAAACTCCATGAAATTTTTCAGTATCTTTACATGATTCTTAAAATTCTGAACTTTAAAAAGGGGGAAACAGTGCATGCAGTCCAGAGATGTATTTTGAAAACTAGCTGAAGGGATTAAAGAATGCCCAATTCTTAGGTTGCTGACATTTATGCTGATAATAAAAATGTTCTGCATCACTAAATTGTTGCACTGCAAGCAGCAGCTAATAGAGGTATGTGTAGTAGTCTAAGATGTGATAGATGAGCTACAGTTGTATTATTACCACCAACACTGCCTCCTATTTTATTCTCTTGGCCATAACGTCAGAGGCAGACGCTGGTGGTATGGCGTTAGAGGCTTGCTACATGTTTCTGGAACCCAAACAGTGGATGTGAGCACAGTGAGGCAGGGGGTGATGAGTTTCAGCAGCGGTGACAGTGGGTCACCTCTGCTGGTGCAGATTGTTACGAGCACGGCATGCAGGCTCTTGTTGATCACTGGTGAAAATTCACAGCTAATAGGGATGGCTATGTAGAAAAATAGTGTTTTGTAGCTGGAAGTTTGCTCTATCTAATAGTATTGTTGCGCTCTTCGTATGTATTGTAGTTTCCATGGAAATAAATAGGAGGCATTACTTGCAAAGTGACCTTTGTACTTTGCTGACAAGATGTCCTTATTTTGTTGATCACAGGTAGCGTCTTTGTTTTCTTTCAGATACGTCAAATAAAGTTTTATAGTGCAAAAATATCTAAACCAACAGAAAATATACATCTGAGGCATTATATCCCAATCATTTATGGTGGAGAAGGCCGAAAAAAGACGTTGCAAAATTGCACAGATAAATACGTCCACTTTTTGAATCAGCTTGTTCTTTCTAATATAGCTGTGGACACGCTCAGAAGTTTGCAGATGTAAACAGCCAGTGTTATTATAGGTTGCACGCAGAGTGTAATTAGACCCTTCAGCCAAGGAGTACCTCTTAAGGAGAAGCTACTAGACCCTTGTTTTAGCTCAAATTATAGAAATGAACAGTTAATCTTCTGTGTGGGCAGTTCTTTTGATTTGTGGGTTGTGGCATTTTTTTTATTTTCTTAGAAAGTAAAAAGAACAAAGTGATTTTACCTTCATGTTCCTGTGTTTCTGGCAGCATCCTTCATAAATTGGTCATTGACCTTACTTGATAAAAAAAAAAGCCTTTTCCCATCATCTTTTGTTACTTGCAACCTTTCTTTTCTTGTTCAGTTTTTTTTCACCAAAATATTCACAGTACTGGGGAGGTTGACTCTTGATGGAGAAAGACTGGTGCATTTAAAATACATGACTGTCTTAAGTATCTTCTTTATGCAATTTAAAAAGGTACAAAATGCAAAAAGAAAATTTTTGAAGGTTTCTTTTCCTAGTTGTTCCGCTTGCATTTTGGATCTCTGTGGAAGATTCATACAGGTTTTCTGCAGAGATACTAGTATTCGGGCAAACTTTCACTTGTGATGCATAGACCACCAAAGTGCTGACAGATGCAGTATTATACAGAAATGCAAATATTATATTTATGTTTCTGCGTGTATCCTGAAAAAAAAAAACAAAACCAAAAAAAAAAAACCACCAACCCAAAACTTTCAGATCTCTCCTTGCTACTCTGTTGCAGAATGCTCAGGCCATCTGCATTTTGTCTCATTAGTAATGTTCACATGCATTTCAGGCTGCTTAATTTCATTACGCAAAGTATTATGCACTGTTCATCCAATAAGTGAGAGAGGTTCATTCTGCTACCCAAGAGGCTTGTAGAAAGAAGTTTGAAACCTTGAAGAAAACGTGAAAATTCTTGTTGAAACATGGATCACATTTCACTGTTACCTTTATTAACATACTAAAACTTCCTTTATTGATTAAGTTATCTGTGTTTTTCTGTCTCCCAAAGGCTAACTGCTGTCTCCTTAGAAATATTTACTTCTAACTAGGATTTTTTAACACAGTCAATATCTCTACACAGAACTAAGCATGTTTGAAAATTGCCTTATAGATAGATGGGGTTAGGTCTATTGCCTCAGAGTAAGATTACTGTTTTTGATAGAATGTGGCTGTGAACATCAGCAAATTTAAAAGCTTTTAAAAAGCATCAGGATTCACAGAGGCAGGAGGGAGCTGTTAACATTGAAGATGTAAAATCTCCATCTAGTATCAGTCACTGTTGGGTATGCTCAAGCATCTTTGGCACACACAACATCCTCGTGGAGTAACTGAGGACAATTGTGTTGCAAGTCTAAGAAAGTCGATGAAAGAATGTGCTGTGATGGGAAGGAGCCAGCTCCACCAGTGAGAGCTGGGCTTAGATATACCTGCTGGGACCATGTAGGGACCCCAGTTGACAGAAGAGCACCAGTAATGGAGAAAAACTGTCAATGTTGAGCTGAGATGGTGACTGAGGCTTAAGGTGTAAAGGCATTGGATTGGCAGTCAACCTGAAGAATGGGAAGGGACATGTAATTGGGCATGGAGTGGGAGACTGGGACTGACCAGGCAAAAAGAAGGTTGGCAGGGAGCTCTAGGAAGAACAGACTTAATAAGGAAGTGGATTTTCGGGTAGCAGGCTTATTGCTTCCAACTTATGTCCATTAGCATCAGACAGTAATTCTAGCTGGAGAGAACTGGGACTGGTTGAGAAATGAGCCAGGAAGGCAACAAAACAGACTTCAGTGAGAGCCATGCTCCAGTGTATAGGAACTTGCAGTGTGGGCTATGTGCATTTCAAGAAATAAAACTCAGACAAAAAAAAATAGGGACCTATTATTATGTGTAAACATTACTGTTTTCAATCTTCCAAAAATTCCACTATGAAAACCAAAACTTAAGAATGTACTCTGATTGGTATGCAAATTACAGAGTGCTCAGAGAGCAGGAAGGAGGGACACTTCAAATTCCCTTAACAAGATAGGTGCTAGATAAGCGTAGCTCCACCATGAAACATCTCACTCATTATTAGAGACTATCTGAAAGACTCTGTATTAAACTTTGAGTGTTTGATGTTGCAACAGTGTTGTTTTATTAGTGTTGTGGTTTGGATCTAGGAAGTTTAATTTTGCTTTGTTGCTTTGTTAAATAAATATATTCTATCCAGACAGCCACAAGGTACAAAATAATAGTCCACTGTGAAAGCCAGAACATCTTTAAACCACGGATTCCTGATCTCTGTTTCTTAAGCCCTTGTTCCTGGAGTTATTTGGAGTATTTCACTTTCCTTCTACATAGCATGGCTGTGTAGATCCTTATTGCCCCATAACTTTGGTGACAGTAAATGCAGTGCAATGTTCTTTGTTAATATAAGCTAGACTCCCTAAAAAATTTAGAAAGCTAATTATATATTTATAGAAAATTCCATTGCTTTTACTGCTTTAGTTAATAACAATGATTTCTTAGTACGCAAGTAGTGAAAAATGAGTTTCAAAACTATTAAAAATACTTTCAATAAACTTCTGAATTATTCAATGAAGTATTTGCATTAAAGATCGCAGTATGCAATAAAACTTGGAATATGCATTAAGTATCCTTATTTCTAAGTATTGTTACTGTTTTAGCTATTACCAAGACCTGCAAAATGAAATAATGTCTGTATTTCATATAAAGGAAAATAATATTAGTATGTGTAAGATGTAAGCACTGAGGGCAGCTTTTATGGTGTATGATGAAGGCATTGAACAACAATTCAGGATATTTAAGACTGAAAAGATTCCTTAAGCTAGATCTCTTGTGTGACATTCAGCATATTAGATAATTCTGCATGACTCAGCTTCCTTATGTATGCCAAACATGTTGATATCACCTTTTCCAGTCCTCTGCCTTTCTCAGGTATTTGATTTATTAAAATCTTAAAGATCTCCAACAGTCTTGTTCAAACAGTGTCCAGCACAGTATGCATTCAGTCTTCACTGGAGCTTCTAGATGGAGCCGAGGGGAAAGAAACTAGGTGAATTCTCTTCATTTACCAAAATCTGAGACTCTGTGGAAGAAAAATAATGTATGGTACAAGCTGAGTAATTCCAGAAATTATTCAAATCTAAAGATTGAATTTTCTTTGATCACCTTTGCCCTTTAATGCAAACTGTTTTGAATTGTCTACTTGTGTATAGAAGAAGGAAAAAAAACAAAAACAAAAACATAGAAGTATAATTCCAGGTCTTTTTGGTATCAAATGAGATCAGAGAGCATGCTAACTTAAGGAACGTTGTGGGACACAGCATCAGGAAAATATGATGTGTATGCCATCGCTGCAATTGACCACACTTGGCTTGCTGAGTAAATCCACAAATCTATATGATATTAGAACACATTAAAAAAAAAAAAAAGTAAAAAACAAAAACAAAAAAAAAGCAGATCAAATGAGTCAGTGATGAAGGAGGTTTGTTCCTGTCTTTTTTTCTGTGTATTTTAACAACTTAGTTAACTCCTTTGATAATCAACTTCCGACAATCAGCAGCTGAACGGCACCAAACAAACCACGTATAATTAAAATACTTCTTAAGCAGCAATTGCTTGTGAGCAAAGATAGAAAATACAGCTGCCTAGGTACAGGCAAGTGTTTACATGGAATGTCTTAATGTTCTCTTAAAGGGAGAAAAGAAAAAGGACTTTTTCTGAGCTGTGAAGAAACTACAAACTGACTGATAGAGCCTTTCAAAATTTCCCTGAGAAAACTGCATTGATGCCAGTCATATAAGGTATTTTAAACAAACACGGATTCTTTTACCTTCTGTACCCTGTTAATGCTTTAATGGATGACACTTTCCTAGAAGTAAAATGGAGGTAGTAAATGATTTAAAGTAATAGCTCTCTCAGATGTATGGTCTATTAGGTCGGTGAACATATAATTTTGTGGGAAGACGTAATTATTTCAAAATGACATGAAAGACAAAAAAAAAACAGTTTGTATGCATTTGTTGACTGTTCATAAAGTACTTGTATTTTTTGCCTGTTCTCACCATCAACTTGCATTTTGTCAAATCCCAAGCTGCCATGGTTCATTATCCATAGATGATCTTGAGCAGCCTTGCATCATAAAAAAATATGCTGTGGCATCTGCCATTGTGCACCACTATACAGATCATTTCTTACTAAGATTTGTGATTTATCCATTCAGTAGTTTGTGCTCATATATTTTTGCATGTGAATATCTTCAGCAATGGGAGCTGCATATACTACTACATTATTGAGATCTTTCAGCTTGTAGATGTAATATGTCTCCCAAGCATTTTTAGCTAGTGAGTTCTATTTGAGCTGATGTTTGTACAATTCCATCTCCACCAGTCAGTCATATCACTGCTGTAGTCATTTCATAAGCTCCTGTACCAGTGATGTAGACAGCACATTGAAATTAGCAGTTGCGATAGCTGTGATTATAACATCAGTCTTGCATTCTAGACCCTATATTTTGACTTTTCTGATTTTAGGAGAATGAAATGGAATTTACATCATGATTGTATTAATATCTGGGAGTAGTGTCCAGACATAAATATATTTACTAATGAAGTCTTTATTTCCTGTAAGGTAATCACATTGATAAGAGACTGTCATTCTTTTTTGGAGGACAGTTAGTAAAAATGCACAGTGCTCATAGGTATCAGTAAGTAAAAGTCCTCTTCATCCCTCTAATTTAAATCTCTGTTTAACTGTTGTTGTGATGGGAAATTGAATTTATTTTGTTTTAGAGATGTTCCAAGGTCATTTAACTGTTACTCTCTTTTAGTGATACAACATTTGGAAATAAACTTTTTCTTGCAACTGTTTCATGTAAAAATGTTTCACCAGTCAACAGTGCAAATGTATTACTACCCTTTTTAGCTTTGTTTCAGTTCTGCTTGAATTGATGACTACTCAAAATTAATCAAAAAAGCTGTTTTTAAGAAACTGCAGGAATACTTTTCTGAGTATGTTAAATCAAAGTAGAGTTGCTTGCTATACCCTGGATAGACTGTCTTCAGCCAGTTGCTTTGATGTTTCCTCCAGGGAGGAGAAGAGTAAGAGAAACAATCTTGTTCTATGAGATTCCTTATAATTGCCAGGCTTGATGCAATTTCAGTGAAACATTGCACTGAAATCGCTCCTTTTAATAGATGAAAACAGTGTCTGTGTAGTGTGAAGATATTTACAGGGCTTCTGTTTGCATGTCACAGTTCCCACGCCAGTTAATTGTTTATACTTACAAGGGCTTTAAGGCTTCATTTGGGTTAGAGCTTTTTATACTTTTTCTGTTTGTTTGTGCAGATGTTTCACTGAGAGCTTGTTGGAAGTGCAGATCACTCACAGGTCAAATGGAAAGCAACAGCATGCAAAGACAATGAAATGTCAGGGCACTTCTCAATGAAAGTTCACAAAACAAATG
Source organism: Numida meleagris (assembly GCF_002078875.1). NCBI lineage: Eukaryota > Metazoa > Chordata > Aves > Galliformes > Numididae > Numida > Numida meleagris. The sequence goes on from NC_034409.1 coordinate 39,663,012, forward strand.
AAAGGCCACAAGAAAATGCAAAGGAATATGTCCTCAAAGTAAATTGTCCCCAAGGAAAGTAACTCACTTGGAGAGAATACTGCTATTCTTTCATATTGTAGAGCAGATTGTTGTGAGACTAAGTCTTGATGTGTGACTTTTGCAGTGGCTGTCATTTTGCCCAAAGCCTACCTTTTATTTTCAGTAATAAAACAAAGTACAGCTCTGTGCTGAATGTGGAAGAAGAGGGGAGAGAGTGAGAGAGAGATTGAAAAAATATCTTACTTTTTAATTCCGCAGCATCTGTTCATGTTCCACCAAAACTTGCAAATGAATTTTGATTGAAGTAGTAGTGTATTCATCACAGTGATAAAATTAATTTCCATCTCTGTTTACTATCTTGTGTCTCTCAGTTACAGGCAGGTTCTTCTGAGAATATAAAATACTGTCTATGAATGTGTCTGGGAGTAAGTCACCAATGTTTAAATCTGTTATCATAGATAACTCAAACTAATCTAAGTGAAGGCAAATGTTTTGAGATCTGAATTTCCATCTGAACAATAGCTTCAAAGACTCACGTGCATATTTGTCTGTCTTCTGCCCTGAGGTGGATTGCTACTAAAGAGATTATCCACATATATCCATGAGCAACAATAAGGTTCTTAGGAATGTGAAATAGAATAATGTCTATAAGGTAAATATGAAGAGGAAAAGCAATCCCAAACAAAAATTGAATATGAATGACGCCAGGGACATTTTAAAAAAAATCTACACCAAACACTTAAAGACTCAACAAAACCTGAGGATCTTCTGCACAAATCTGAACTGGAAATGCTTCTTAATCTGTCACCCAATTCACAGAATTTCATTGGTAGTTCTCTAAGTATTGTTGGTGTCTATATACTGTGTTACAAATTGGGCTAAGGAGGATACATTAATAAGCAGTCATTAGGAAATACCTTCTAAGACTTTTTGAATGTTAGGAAGTTTTTACTGAGACACAAGATAATTGCAGATGGTTAAGCATTACAAGGAATCTTCCTATTTAAAAAATCAATTTAAATATTAAAAATACCCCTGTGAGTGTTTTAGATGTATTGTCTTTTTAATACTGATTTCCATTTAGGAATATTTGTGTATCAATTTTTGTGTTATTTTTTGCTTTTATGTGACAATAGGAATGAGGATAAATGCAGTTGTCCTATTATAGGAGTTGTTACTTCCAATGTAGTTGGTTCAGGCATTCAAGAAATGCAGAATGGTGCTCCTCACTAAGGGAATTTCTAGATGACAAAGTCCTTTATACTGGAAAGACACTTGCATACTGTCATGGCACTATTCAAGAATCAAGAACTAAGGCCTTGCAATGAATACCAACATTACAGGTGAACAAAGTTGCCACCGTTTGTAGACCTGTCTCATAAGAAAGGCAGTCAATAGATATTAGCATTTCTTTTTGTTGGTTTGTATTGCAGTTTTTTATATTTTTAACTTTTTTTTTTTTCTGAACCAATACTTCACTTAATTTCTCTTCTGGGATCCAACTTTCCACTGATAAATGAAAATCCCTAGGCTGTAGATGGATGCATCTTGCCTTCTGTAATCACTTCCATCTTAAAGGTAAACCTTTAAGCAACAATGAAAATTGATTTTTGCATAGATCTATGGTACATTACTCCATTAGAAATAGAGAGTACAGTAATGCAAAATTTACTTCATTTAATCTCTTGAAATTTATTAAATTGTACAATGTGTTTGGCTGAAAGTACCTTGCTATCTTATACTGGCAACACAGTTGCAGTGAGATTTCTGGTTTTGGGCCATGGAGGATGAATCAGGCACACCATGGGATTTTTTGTGCAAAAATAAAACTTTCACAAAGTCATATAGTTAAGTGTAGGTCTTACTCTCCCTTTTAAGGAGAATGAAATTGCTGGTGCAAAAAAGGTTTCTTTCTTCCCACAGTGCTGCATATAATGTGTTACAGTCTGAAACTGCAGCAATTATACATAGCAGTTAAATAAAATGAGAACAATCAAACAGTCAGCTCACTGAGCCAGAGGTGGTACTTGGAGTCCCTGCTGTTTCTCCCAGTCAATCTCAGCATCAGTGATGGTCAGGAAATAGACTTCATTTTCCTGCATACGTTTATGTGGTGGGGAGGGGACATGACTTTACTTTTTGTAAGGGAAAAAAAACTAAAAGCACTTGGGGAAAAAAAAAAAAGAAAGAAAAGAGAAGAAAAAACATGGATTTGTGGGGAAAGCAAGCATTTACAAATGCGTATTATATCTGGGAAGAGTACTGTCTTTTTTAACTGGCTGTGTAGAAGGTCCACCTGATCACTACAGGAGGAAGCCAAGAGTCCTACAGAAATCAGAACTGCTTGGAATTTGTATTGTAATGAGAATTGTAGCAATAAGTTCTTGCAAGATTCTAAGAGGAAGAAAAAAACACATGTACGGCATAGTAAATAGATGAGTGGATAGGAATTTTCTCATAGGCCTAGCTGTATTCCATATAACTACTGCAGGAGGTTACACAGATTTTTGAAGTAATTGTTGCTGTCAGTGGTCAGAAGGAGGTTGCAAAAATGAGGCGGACTGTAAGTTTAATGTGATTTGGGATGTCCTCTGGTCCCATCATAGGGTTGGTCAAGTCATACACACGAAATCTTGTGACAAGTTGCCTCAAAAACAAACAAACAAACAAAAAAAAAAAAACAAAAAAAAAAACAGGCTATGTCTACCCACCTTTATATCTGACATACATATGGACATTTTAAGAATCTCCAGTTTAGAACTAGGGGAACAGCTGTGGACCAAATCTATCTAGAATAGTTATTTTATAAGGTAGTTTGGAAATCATGACTCTGAAAGTCCAAGTCTCTAGTTTTATGATAGCCTAAAACTGCGCTTTTGCTGGAAATTGTAATCTTATGCTCCTTTGTTGTTCCAGCATTAAGCTCTAACAGAATAGTTTTCAGCCAGATAGACCTTGTTGCTGACACACAAGGAATAGTACAGTTATGTGCATGTGGAAAGTAGGGCAGAATCTCATCTGTCTTGGCAGCAGCAAAGCCCTAAATCTGTTTAAGCAGCTCCTGAAAACATTCCAATACTCAGTCTACACAGAAGGACAGGAGTGAGTGGGTGCTGACACCACCATTCTCCTTCCATATAGCAAATGACACACCGCTAATGGCAGCATGCTCTATACTGTAATGGATAATGAACTCCAGTCACTTTTGTATAGCTGAGCTACCCAAATTAGTAAAATCAGTTCCCAGATTGGATCCCCAGGTGTGGTGGGATGACCTTGGCTGGCCACCACATAAGACCCAGACACTTTCACTACCGCTCCTCAGCCAGGACAGGGGGAGAAAATAAGACTGAAAAACTCATAGGTCGGAATAAAGACAGGGGCCAGTTTGATTTGTTGGTGATTAAAGTGGATTTGGATGGTGAGAAACACAGAAAAAGCTGTGACATCAACTCCCCAGTCACCACTTTTTCCCAGGCTTAACTTCACTCCTTCACTTCTAGCTCTTCAACATCCTTGCCCCTGAGCAGCACAGGGGTTGGAGGGATGGGGCTGTGCTTAGTCCCTACCAGCTCCTCTCTGTCTTTTCTTTCTCCTCACACTTTTCCTTCCTCCATCATGGCTCCTTCCTTAAAGAACAGTCTTTCAAGAACTGCACCATCTTAGGCTCTCCACGGGCTGCAGTGTGATTATCTGCTCCAGCATCGTCCTCTCTATGGACTGTGGAGGGACAGCCTGCTCCATAGGGTTCAAGGGAGCTCTGCTCTGGTGCCTGTAGGCTTCCTCCCCTCCTTCTTCACTGACCTTGGTGCCTGCAGAGCTGTTTCTCACATTTTTTTCCCCAGTCCTCTCTGCTGTCTTGTATTTTTGTCCTTTCCTCATCCATATTTCTTTAGGTGGCTCCATCTTGGCTGCTGGCCCAGCTGTGTCCAGCTTGGGGCTACCCCAGCCTCTCCTCGCAGGAGAGCCCTGCAGCCTCCAGACTGCACCGGTGCACACACACCCCATACCCCAAGTCTTCTCTCAAACAGTTTAAACAGCAATTGAAAGTAAAGGTAATTTTCTCAGGATACTCTTGAAAACTTTTTCTTCTTAACTAATCTTTGGAACCTTGAAACTTTTCTCTGATCTCACAGACACCTATTTTATGTTCATGTAACAATACTGATTGCAAGGGAGTTCTTCTCTCTAAGTACCTTTGTAAGTACAAACAGAATAAATCCAATGATGTATCTGAAAGTAATATTTAATTTTTTAATTTTCATTGAATCCAAAATTTGCATGTCTAGGATGTATTAGGAACGGAAGAGAGAGTCGTCAGTGCCACAGAGGAGGCAAACCCCAGAGCTTGCTGGAGGTGCTCACAAGATGTGGCAGGCAGATGACCAGGGTCAGGCAGCTCTGCCATGTCCCTTTCTGGTGCCCACCTGCTGTTTTTATTGCTGCATTTTCTCCAGACCATTGATTAGAATACTTTCCTGAGATGAAGTTCATCCTCTGCTGTTCTCCCAGTATTTTTGTGGTAAAGTGGGTTAACACTGATTCTTGCTTTATTATTTTTAATATATGTCTCACAGTGTCAGAAACATAATGGCCCAACCAGTGTCCTTTATAGTATGACAGGCTGGTTGGAACTGTTTGCACAAACAACTGATTTATTTTGTTCTCACCTTAAAAAAGATATTATATGAAACCTTATCTGTTTTTAAAATACAAATTCTTATCTGTGCCTGACAGATCACATTACTATGAGAGGTCCAAAATTGGTGGTTCTCTGTAAAATTTAATTATCTGGCACTTTCCAACAGCAGCTTGTCTACTACTGACATGTAGAATTTCATTTTGTTCAAGCATCTTTTGTGTGTATGTCTCCTTGATATTGATAACAGTGGCTTGTGGTAATGCTTATCTCCTTTTGATTCAGAAAATGTAATAAAGAAGGAGAATACAAAGTAATGGCTACATGCATTAGTTAGACAGACATCTGTCAAGGCTTTGTTTGAGACTTAGCTTTTCAGATATCTCAGGCAACAGAGATCATAAAAGCAGTGTTAGGATGGAAAATGTGTCACCAAATAAATCACTGTCCGAACAAGGAGTGAGCCAAGACAGATCCTCTTGTTCATTCATGGAATTATTTGTTCCCTTTTCCAAACATTTTTTGGAATATATCGTTAGTTGCTAATCACCACGGTTATCTCTCTTCATAGCTACAGTAATTAAACTTTGCAAGGCATATAAGGCTTGGGTCCTTTCCACAAACTCTGGAAGATGTGACAGCAATAGGAAACCAGTGCAAAAGAGAGAAAATAGTCATTATAATCTGGTGTATATAGATTAGAGTGGTTAGCTGAAAAAAAAAAGTGTAGAATTACAAACATAGAACTCAATCTCATCTGTAAAACAACCCTATCATTAAAGGCCTGTGCATATAAATACAAGCTATAGATAGAACTCTCGCTTTATAGTTTCTAATTTAAATGGTTTAAAGTGCTCGATGTTTTTATATAGAAAATGTTTAAATATGTGACTTTCTGTGAAATACTTGTGAATAATGAAATGGACAATAAGTACATCCTGGTGTACATATTGTACAGGTGCATATTGGAAGTATTAAACATATGATAGAAAGAACAAAATTGGATGGTTTTTATGTTCCAGTAATTTCTAATTTTGTGTCTGGCACAGAAACTCAGTGTGTACAGTGAAGACTTTATGATGTGTCTCACTTGGTTAAGCTTTCATGGTGGGTGCTCTTTTATCCAGAAGATCTATCTACTTCTCTGGCTTGTCAGTTAAAAAACAAGTTAGGAATAACAGTAATAATTTTGGAAAAAAAATGTATTATTTTCATTTTACTTTGGTTTTGAAAAAGTAAAAAGTACTTTGTTAGTTGATAAGAACTATAATTTTGAATCAGAAAAAAATGTTGATTTGAGAGAGAAAAATTATTGATGATAGTAAGTCTGGCACTGGTATTACATAGGAATCATAAAAATATTTTAAGGCATTTTTTTGTCCTGAGTCCAACTCAAACCAGCCAAAAGAAACTGTGTTTACAGACCTTGGTATTCAAATTCCAAAGTATTTATGATCAGAGCTTCTGAAAAAGGGAATTTTCTAAATCTTGTAATTAAAAAAGTTACTCTTCAGTGCACCAGAAATCATTTCCATTTTCATTTTAAAAGCTTTCATTATAAGACTACATAAATGGAGAAAAGCATGCTACAAATAGATAATATTTTAAGCTTGAATGGGAATGGCAGAATTTAAAATCATTTCTGAGGTTGCTGAAATCACGTTACAAACCATGGAAGGAAATTTACTCTACATGTTATATTAGATACTTTCTAACAAATATATTTGTTTAGAAGCCGCAATATTTTTGGGGGAATATATGTCTGTATTGATTTTACGTTGCTATATGTGCACAGTTGTCTTACTATGAGGCTTTGACTTTGTAGCTCTTGACTTGTGCAGCCAGATTCAATGCTGACTGTTTGAAGATCGTGAGGAGAGACCTGTGTGTTTCGCTGGCAGGACATCTGATCTGAAGGGAAGAACACTGTCAATCTGCTCTATACTGTGAGAAAACAAGAGGTATTTTTGGCTTTCTGATAGGCTGTCAGTAGGCCTTGATAGGTGTAGTAAACAAGTTTAAGCTGTGCTGTGTGCCACAGAAGAGTCTGTGCATGGTGTAGTACAGCCCATGTCTCAGGAGAAGCAGAGATAGAAACCGGGATTTTCTGAGCTCGTCATATGATTATTTAACAGCCTCTCTGAAAGAAAAAGCTAGGTGGATACAGCTGTGGGAAAACCATGCCCTTGATAAACTTGTCACAGTTGTGGAAGATGTATATCCAGTGATCAGGGATGATATATTTTCCTTAGAAAGAGAAAACTAACATGTATAAAAGGCTTTAAGCATTTCCATTCTCATACCAGGTCCATCTTTAGTGGTGGATTCCAAGTGTGTTATAATAGCATAGCCAACAGGGAATCTCCTGGCCAAAGCATACAAAGCTGTACAGCATGATCTAAAATTAAAAAAAAAAAACAGCAAACTGTCACTCTCCAATTATCTACCCCTGGAGAAGACACATCATACACACTGTGCAGTAGATATTTTAAGTTTGCAGATATAGGAAAGGATGGACAGGAGGATCTGTTATGGTGAGTGAGAGAAGAGTAAGCAGGTAGAACAATCAAAGACATCTGGTATATGTGGGCTTTTGCATGTAAAGTTTAAAGTGTTCCAGAATAGTACGAAAAAAAGGTGATGGAGGGAACAGGTGGGGATAGGGGAGAGAGTTTCCATCTTGTCATATTGGTTCATCACCTCCATGTTAGGTCAGATAGCTACATTGAAGTGGGATTCCTTTCTATTCTGCAAATAAAAGTTGCAGGTTTTATAGAGAAACTATAGAAAACATATTTTCAGAGACAGAAGAACGGAAGCATGACAGCATGTGGTAATCCTTGCAATATGTGATTAGTTTTGGCAACAAAGATGCAAGGTATTCTTACTGTGCTTTGTGAAAGACAGCTGTTATTGCTTTTATTTGACAGAAGAACTCTAACCTGCATCAGTTAGCGTTCTTGTTTTGCAGGAAATAACAACAGTTAAATAAGATTGACAAATTGTTTCAGCACAAACTAGTTATAAATGAAGGGTGTTGGCTCCAAAATTTCATTCCAAAGCTGCCAATACATCATTCATATACAAGGGTATGCCTGGCATAATTTTGAGCTCACAAATCACTCAGCAAATAAACTCTTGTTTACCATACAGTGATGTACAAATATAAAAATGAATCTTTTTTAAATATCTCTGCCACTATGCATTCTGCTGCTTTTTCCACTAGCAACCAAATGGTTATTTCTGTATTAATACATTCACTGTATGAGCTGCTGAAAAAAAAAGAGATTCAGATCTTGCTACAGTGAACAGTGTTTTAAAATGTGCATTTTATTTTCATCTGTAGAAATTATGGAAGGCTTTCAACCTTGCAAGTTTCTGTCTTGTGTTCTTGTGTGAATAATGTTGTATGGGAAGTGTGAGAAGCATATATTCACATGTGCAGCTGTGTGTATAATGCTGGCTTATTCTTAGGAGTGTTTCTTGTGTTTGTTTCTGAGCAGCGTAAAGAAATTAGGTAGATAATGCTGAGCAGCCAGTTTCTCAGTCTGTTTGGTTTCTGCAAGTCAGCTGCTTCCACTACTGATCAATACATTTCTCAAAAAAGAGATGGACTTAAAAAAGGTACAAGTGCTGGGGCAGCAGTCTTCAACATAAATTGTGTCTGGTGGTATTCTTTTGAATCTGTGAATTCATTGATCAGGTGTTTCCTGGATTACAAACTTTATACAGGAAACGAGAATGTCTTACTCATATATAAATAATTTTGAGCAAAGTCCAGGAGATCGTTTTTCTCTTGAAATACATGTTAGCAGTGTCATTTCATATAGGCATCACAGCCAGATCTACTCTGAGGTTTACAGATAGGGATATGTGTCTATGAATTACTCATAGTAGCATAAAGGCATCCTAAACAAGTTTTCTTAAATCCAAGTATTGTATGCAGATCTCTTGAAAGGATGACACCTTGAAATAGGCACTGTATCCCACCTGAGAATTGTTGTGCCAACTTTTACATGTTTGGTTATGTTGATTTCAGTGAGACAATTTGTGGATTAAGATGCTAGCCAAAAATGCTAGTCTCTATCAGCAAGTAATGAACTCAGCTTGGCTAGGGCGAGTGATAAATCTGAATCTAGTTAAAATTGCAACATGGTGTTCATTAGCTTCAGCAAAGGTAATTTCTGAGATGAAGTGTTGCTATCACCCAATGTGTTAAATAAGCAGTCGGTCTAAGCAGGTGGTGGGCAGAGATCAATGACTTTCCATTAAACAATAGGTTATTTCTCAGTAGGAAATAACTCATATTCCCCAAAAGGGTCACATACCAAATTTCTTATGCTGCTTTATAGTTGTAAGAAAATTGCCAGTCAAGTATGTGCGCTGTAAAAACATGAAGAGGCAGAAAATCTTGTAGAATTCTTGAAGGATGATCTTATTTTTTCTGGTATGCCATTGTGCATGACGCTGTGTCATGCGCAATGAAACGCTCCTTTAAAGTGCCACCATTACATATGATATTAAATCAATGGAAATATTGACTTCTTCATATATTTATGTCCATTTAAATAGAATTTTGTGAGAAAGGAGTGTAATATTTAGAGATAAGGATGAAGATTTGGATAGATTACTCAGCCTGCCTTCTTGATTAAATCTTCTACAGAGCACTTTACAAGGTTCGGAAGAAAACTATTTTTGCTTTTCCTTTAGCTGTTTCATACCATAGCCTATTTCAGATTGAAAGCAGAAGTGCCAAACATTCTTATGTTTGCTCTCCAAACATTCCAATTTAGTTGTTTCATGCTTTACATACTGAATATTTTTTAACTTAGCTGAAGCTTAATCAACCAGTTCCAGAAGTTGTACTTTTTCTGACAGTAGATGGAAGCGAGTTGACTAGAGAAGAGATGAATTTGTGACATGACCTTGAGGTCATGTCCAACCAGTTCATTTGACTTAGCTTCTCTTTGGTTTTCCATAATACATTGGTGTTAAAAATGGATTGGGAGGAGCTGACCAATGAGCACTTTGATTGTCCATGTCTGGAAGGTAGTAAAAACTATCTGAAGAACAAGGTCAGAGGACTGGAGTTGATTATACTTTCTGCCAGGTAGTTTTCCTGTCTAGCTACCACAAATATGTGAAAACAGATAAGGCTTCTTTGATCTTAAACTGTGAATTGTCAACTAATGCCTGTTGATATCTTGCACCTACCCAATGTGATGACTTACAGAAGATAACAAAAATAATCTGATAGAATGAGATATGAATGAGAGGTTAAGAAAAGTATACTTATAAATGATAATAGGTAATTATAATAGGTAAGTAATAGAGCATTAGTCTTTTCTGAGGTTTTTACAGATATGTATGATGGGCTGTAGTGACCATGACTTGGCAGAGTTTGTGATTTGAGGAAGATGGGCCTGGCAGAAAGCAAAGTCAGGACCCTGAACTTCAGAAGAGCAAACTTCAGACTGTTTAAGGAATTAGTGGATGAGATTGCCTGGGAAGCTGTTTTTAGAGACAAAGGAGCAGAGGTGAGTTGGCAACTCTTTAAAGATACCTTTCTGAGGGTACAGGAGCGTTCTGTCTCCCAGTAAACAAGCAGAGGAGACAAAAAAACTGGCATGGCTGAGCAAGGACCTGTTGGTCAAATGGAGGACATACACAGGCAGTGGAAGCAGGGACATGTGGCCTGGGAGTAATACAGAGATGCTGTCCAGACATGCAGAAATGGCATCAGGAAAGCTAAGGCACAGATGGAACTGCTCTTGGCAATTAATGTAAAAAATAACAGGATGGGATTCTACAGGTACATTGTTCAGAAGAGACAGACCAAAGAGATAAATGAGAGAGGAAAACTGGCTACAGCAGATACGGAGAAGGCTGAGGTACTTAACAAGTTCTGTGCCTCAGTCATCACTGGCAGCCAGGCTTGTCTCTCACATCCCTTAACCTTACATCCCTGAACCTCTAGGTGGGTGCTGAGGGAGCAAAATCCCTTCTGCTGTAAGAAAAGAGGAAGTCCAAATTGCCTCATGAGACTGACTGTGTGTGAGTCTATGGGGCCCAGTCGCATACATCCCAGGGTCATGAAGGAGCTTGCTTTTGTTGTTGCCAAGCCACTCACCATCATATTTGAAAAGTCTTTGCTGTAAGGGGAAGTCCTTGATGACTGGCAAAAGGGAAACATCACTCATATTTTTAAGAAAGGGAGAAAGGAAGACCAGGGGAACTATAGACCAGTGAGCCTCACCTCTGTGCCTGGGAAGATCGTGGAACAGATCCACCTGGAAAACATGTTAAGGTACATGTGAGATAAGAAGTTGGTCTTCATGAAGGACGGATAGTGGCTTATCAACCTGGTAGTCTTCTACGATGGAGTGATGCCATCAGTGGACAAAAGAAGGGCAACTGATGTTATCCGTCTGGACTTCTGCAAGGCCTTTGACGTGGTCCCACACCACATCCTTGTCTCTAAGTTGGAGAGATATGAGGTTGATATGAGTGGACTGTTTGGTGGATAAGGAACTGTTTGGAAAGTCACAGCCAGAGGGTTGTGGCCAATGGCTCTATGTCCAAGTGGAGGCTGGTGACGAGTGGTGTCACCAAGGGATTGGTCTTCAGACAGGTACCCTTTACCATCTTCATCAGTGACATAGACTATAGGTTCATGTGCATCCTCAGCAAGTTTGTGGACAACACCAAGCTGAGTGGGGCAGTTGATACCACAGAAGGAAGGGATGACATCCAGAGGGACCTGAACAAACTAAAAAGACAACACCTTGCATTTGAGTCAAGGCAATCCCAGATACATGTGCAGACTAAGAGAAGAATTCCTAGAGAGTGGCCCTGCAGAAAAGGATTTGGAGATCCAGGTAGATGAAAAAGTTCATGTGAGCCAGTGATGTGTGCTTGTGGCCTGAAAGGTCAACAGTATCCTCCTGGGCTACATCAGAAGAGAAGTGGTCAGCAGGGAGAGGGAGTTGATGGTGCCTCTCTACTCCGCCCTTGTGAAGCCTCATCTACAGTACTGCATCCAGGCCTGGGGCCTCTAGAACAAGAAAGACATGGAGCTGTTGGAGCAGGTGCAGAGGAGAGCCATGAGAATGATCAAAGGGCTGAAGAACCTCTGCTCTGCAGAAAGGTTGAGGCAGCGGGGCTTGGTCAGCCTGGAGAAGAGAAGGCCCTGGGGAGACCTCTTTGCAGCCTTCCAGTAGTAAGTAAGGGAGCTTATAATCAAGAGGGAGTCTGACTTTTTACATTGTCTGATAGCGATAGGAAAAGGGGAAACAGTTTTAAATTAAAAGAGGTTGCCCAGAGAACTGTGGATGCCCCATCCATAGAGGTGTTCATGGTTAGATTGGGTGCGGCCCTGGACTATCTGATCTAGTGCCTGATTTAGTGGTTGGAAACCCTGCCCACAGCAGGGGAGTTGGAACTGGATGATCTTTGAGGTCTCTTCCACCCAAGCCATTCTATAATTTTATGATTCTATGATATAGTTGGGTCTAGACAGTGCTTCTGCACTACTTTCTGTCAACCAATTTCTAGTCTGCTTCACATATAGCTATTAATGAAAAAAATGTGTAAGCATGAATTGCTGTGGGAATATTTTTTTATGTTAAAAAGCAAACCATTTTAAACCAAGTTAAGATACAAATATATTATTTTTCCTTCCCCATATGTAGATGATCTTACCAATATTTTTTCTTTCTGCTTTTTTTTAACCAAACTAGGTTTTATGTTTTTGAGATAATTTTGTTCTTCATTAAAAATTGTAAGAATGTTTAATTTGCATGGATTAACATGAATGATAAAATAAACCAACAGGCTCTCATTAGAAAATTTTAACATTTTGAAATTTTTATTTAAAGTTTCTTTTTAAATATTCTGTATAATTAAAGAATTTACATGTTTAAGATGCAAGGCACTGCAGAAATTTTCTGAATTATTATTTAATAAATCTTGTATATACAACATCTGTTGTGCTACAAAAATGCTTAAGTAAAAACACTTCAAAACAATGTCACTCTAGATGCAAATTTGGGAAGAAATTCTATGGAAAGGTTTAGTTTCATAAGGGAGTAAAACTTGTCAGAGCAGTGTCCCAGTGGGTTAGTTGGAGATGTAAATTAAAACTTGCTGTGCCATATGCTTTCTACTCATTCTTCATAATTTACTTTCATGAATAACTTATTCTGTCTTGCAGGTATGATTTTGGACAAGGAATAGTAATATGTTTCTAGCTTCAAGATGAGGGATTGAGTATGCATCAACCACTCTCAACCACTTATTTCTATCTATGCTTGAAAATATGCTTAGAATAATCTTTTTAGTACCCTCTTTGTTTTGTGATTTTGAAACTATTTTGAACATCAGCTTCAAAATCAAGGTGACAATACTGTAAACAGTCTGATTCTCTATTTATTCAGTTGCCCTAAGCTTTTGCCTCCAGCTGATTCAAGTAATATTCCATAACAACATTAGTTGGGCATGTAGTATAGCCGAACTTTATTTATTTCATGATCACATTGTCCCTGCTGCTAAATTATTATATGAATCTCAGAATAATGTCCTTTGCCCATCCTTAGAAACATGAGAGCAGTAATAACAGTAAGTGAAGGTCTTTGTAAATCGTTATCTTGTTCATTAAAATCATCTTTGTGGCTGTGTGTGTATATATATTGAATACCTCCTGTAGTTACATTTTCTCCAGGGTTGCAGGTGTGTGTGTTTATATGTGTATATACAGAGATGTTTCAAATTGTTCATGTATGTATGTGTATATAAATAGGTCTCTCAAAAAGTAATGTCTCCTATTTATTTTCATGGAAACAATAACAGACGCAAAGAGCACAACGCTGTTTTGATAGAACAAATTCTCAGCTACAAAACACTATTTTTCAGCATAGTCAGCATGATTAGCTATCCATTTTTGCTGGTGATTAACAAGAGTCTTCATGCTGCTCTCTTAAAAAGTCTGCGTGCCCATCCGGAACGTCTTGTCTTTTACATCATTGTCACCAGTGCTGAATCACACCACCCATCGCCTCACTGTGCTCACATCCACTGTTTGGTCTCCAGAAATGTTTGGCAAGTGTTGATGAATGTGAATGGGTGCCATTTTTTTCACATGGAGGAATTCAGTGACACACCTTTGCTTCATACACACTTCCATGTCAGACGCCATTCTGTCAGACTGCCCCTCTGCTGCCATCTGTCATATAGCAACAAAACGTAACGGAATATTGGTGGGAAGGTTCAACCTCTACTGCCATACCACCAACATCCACCTCTGATGTCATGGGACAGCATAATAAAATAAAAGGCATTACTTTTGGAGCAGTCCTCGTGTATGTATAACCATGTGGTAATATTTAGCAGTCTGTTTTGTATACGGGGATAGATTTGGATTGCAAGATTGTAGAGATCATACCTGAGATTACATTAGAAATTTTATATATTGCAGCCACAGCCATAATGTGTCACATTCTGTATGTAGAGAGTCAATAACACTGAATGTAGGTAGTTCTTCATTTTTATGATAGATTTCAAAGTAAGTTCAGGAACAGAAATATCTACTTCAAATAAGTGAAATAAAAATGCTTTACATCACATTTTAGGAGCTCATGTTTCCCTGGAGCAGGTTCCACAATTTAAATAGATAGTGATAGGCTATCTAATATGTTGCTAGGATTCAAAGTACATTGAATTTTAGACTGTGTAAATGTTAAATTTACCTGTTTAAAGATTGAAATTGAGGTATCTTCACCCAGTTAGCTATTAAATAGCTGTCCAATTCACATCTGACAAAAAAAGTGAACATGACAAACATGAATAATGTGTAGCTAATTAAGATCTTTTTGAAGTAAAAAATATTTTGTGTAATTTTTTTCTTTTTAATATTCCCACTTTGTCTGATATGGACTGAGATTTATTTGGATGTTTATGAGCAGAAAGCTTAGTAATATTTTCAGTGAGTGGGGAGCAAGAAAGAGCAATAATCTCACATTTTCTGAGAGTTGTAGCCTCAAAATTCTTTTTTTTTTCGTTTAGAAATGTTTTTTCACATACTGCATAGAGCCATTCATAATGTTTTAGCAGAAGACCTAGTGTTAAATAAGAATAGCAGACAAAATATATTGGAAAGTTTGTGGATACAGAAGTATTAAGAAGTGTGAACTTCTTAATGCACAGATACTACGCAATCCCTAGTTGTGTAGTCTGTCACACTTGTAAATCACTCGCTTTTAAAAGCATTTCTCATCAATATTTCTGTAGCAGTTGATATTTTATTCTAGCAGTGCATCTCACAGGAATGTATTTCTAATCTAATTTAGTTTTTCTTTCTCGGTTATATTAATAATCTTACTTGATGTGAAGACAAGACCAAGTTTGTTTTTTTTCACTCTTCCTCTTGCATATTCTTTTCCTTTCACTTCAACTGATGGTGGGTAATTTTTAATTTAAGATAGCAACACCTATGTCTTTTTTAGTGTCTGTCAACTTTTGCTGTGAGTTTTATGGAAGATAAGACTGCTTCCAAAGAGACAGCTTTTCAAATCCCCTACACACTTTTTTTTTTTTTTTTTTCTGTAGAGACAATATTTCTGTCTCAGTTTTCTCTTTGTATGGTAAACCCTTACTAACCTTCCTTACCTTTGAGTATCCATGAAATACCCAAATACATTCCAGAACAAGCAGGTGTAAAAATGTGCATGAGTTACTTTTGTTACTGTTAGAAGGCTGCATGTAAGTGCAGTTGAAATAGTCTTCTAGTATCACCAAAAAGCTTATGTTGGAGCACCATCAGATTATGAGTAGAATTTCCTATTGAGATTTCCTTTAAACTGCATCAGCCCAGTTTGTGCTTTCCAGATACAATGTATTCAGATGGGTATTATAGAGGCTGGAACCCTCAGTAGGTACAAGACAGTATTGGCTCTCTTGCTCTCTGCTCACTGAAAACAATCAGTGGTTTCAGATCTTGCAGCCGAATTATGCACTTAGATGTCGGTGTGAAATGCTTTTATCACAAAATTACCCTTTTGTCTATTACTATACGATGTTGTGGTGGAAGTAGAGCTAATGTGAATTAGGGTTTGTGGTTCACAAAATGGATTCTTTAGGAATGATCTGAAAATGGTTATATTGGGACCTGATAAAGATGACATAGTTTGGGAGCAGCTTCAAAGAACATGTGAAATCAAGAACTTAGACATTTTGATATGCCTGTTTTTGTTGAATGTGTAAGAAGTAAGATCTGAAGAGTAGATGAAGAAGAAGAGTGGGATGAATTGAAGAATGGGATAGACTTGTGAAAGGTGAGCAAAAGCTGAGAAGGCAAAAAGACTGTAGTTACCAAGAAAGAAAGGAATTAGGCTGTAGACAGTGTTTTTCCTTTTGAAGAGAAAAAGTGGTGTGTATTTGTTTGATTTTTTTTAAACAGAGAACTCAAGCAAAGGACAAAACTTAGTAAAGCTGGCATGAAAAGCATTAGCTACAGAAGGTTTTAAGAATACCTGAGTTTCTTATTACCTGCTAAATGAATATGCTTTTGGGAGAAGTTTTTGTTCAAAGAGTGGAGTATTTTGAGTGGGTAAAAAAGTGCTTATATATTTCAGGCTGAACAATTTGGTTTGTCTAATTTGGTTTTCTCTGCAATTTGGTTTGTCTAATTGGTTTTCCCTGCAATATATGTATTTAATTTTTGAAAAGACGTTGACCCATAACATAATGACATAAATTTTAACTGTGAATTCATTAGATTTCCTTTTAATTGGTACTACTGTCTTTGTCTTACGATTATTTTAACTCATTCACATTCTCCCTCCTTTCCAAGTAAACAGTTTTCTTCCATCAAGTTTGATCTTTTCATGAATGTTGTCTATTCGGGATTGCCTTAATTACATATTTTTTGCCACTGAAAAGGTAAATGGCTAAGTCAGTTTTATCTGATTTTTGTAAGGAAAGCTCAAGCTCAGAGACTAAGTCTTTAAAATCATATATATAGGTGTTACAAAGGTTAAAACCCAGAGAAGTTAGATAGTCTCTGACATGAGGATTTTGTTTAATGGAACCATTATTTCTTGATTGATAAGTAATCCCCTTGTTTATGCACACTAAGGCCTTTGCAAACAGCTGTTACACACGACTCTGTACAAGTGACCACTGCTGCTCTTTGCCATGTTACCTGAGTGCAGGTTTGTGTTGGTCTTGGTTTATCTTCACCAAATACGTGACTCTTCCTGCATTAAATTTCACGTTGCTGTCATATGTCCATATTCTTATCCAGCCTAATTCTCTTCACTTTGGTGATATTTTCTTTATTAAATTATTTTAGTATGTAAATCATCATTACTAAGTTTATATAATTAATTTCAGCCCACTCTAATATATTAATATGAATGAGAAATAAAAGCGTGCGCCATGTTAGAATACTAGTAAAAGCCCAGACTGTGCTAAGGGAGGGTTTTATTGGCTGGTAACTTCACATGGTTCACAACAAACTCATTTGATGGAGGAGGACCATCATTTTAAGTAATTTTTTTCTTTTCCATTTTTAATACTTATAAATTATTTATTTGGGTAATTTATTTGGAACACATAATTAAAATCATAAAAAGTTAAGTTTTCCCTTCAATGAGCTAGCTACTCCTCAAGTATTATTGGTATTGTTCCTGTACAAGTTTGACTGTACCACTATCAAACACATTTTAGGCTTAGCATCAAGCAGCTCTGTACAAGCCCTGTGCTAATATCTGTGATGGTAACCGTGAATTATGCATATTACTGATTCTAAGGGAAACTTTCAACTGGGGCTAAAACTGTGGCTTGGGGATTAAATTTTTGTGTGTGCATATATATTTTTTTCGACATTACATCTGCCTCTGAAGTAGCACTGTCCATACTTGAACAGCTGTCTTCAGCTGTGTATCTTTTACGCTGTTTGTAACTACAGTGCTGTTCAAGATGTCTGTTCTGTTTGATATTATCTATAATACTACTTTTAAAATAAATGGCCAGATTATTGAGGATCAGAATCAATTTAAGTATTAGACAGCAACAGCAGTGACAGAAACATAGGCCTGTGACAGAGTCTTGTATTTAGAGTAAAAACTACATTTCTGAAATTAATGAGTTCTTGAGTAAATGCATTAGTCTTTGTTAGTGTGACTGGATTTCGAACTGGAAATATTGCTTACTGGAAAAAAGGGAGTGTAAAATCTTGTCTTTTGCTTATTCTGAGTTATTTTCCTTGATAGCAGCTTTTGCAATTGATTGTCAGTTTTTATATTCAGCCATGTGCTTGCTATTTTAAAGTCAATAACCACAAGAAAAATCTACCTCTCTTACTCTATGGAAGCATAATCAATAGCTGCCAAACATCTTGGCTGTCTACTTTTCAACTCACTGAGGAAAACCAAAAATACAGAATATTTTCTCAGAAAGATAAAAAGTAAAAAAAAAACCAAATATTTGCAACCTCTCCCCTTACCCAGTTCAGAAGTTGTCTTTCCCCTTTGTAATACATCAATGTTTTCACTTCTCTGTTTTCCTTCACAACTTAGTGTCATGTTCATATTAACTTCTACATTTGCGAGCTAAACTCTTTTTTTCTGCCCCCCAAAATAGCTTTCACTTTTTTTCTTGCAATTCAGCTTTTCTTTCTTCTATTTATAAAACTATCTTAAGGCTCTAGAGAAGATCTGCATTTGTCTTTCAGAATGCTTCTCAAGATTGATTAAAATGCATTCTATTAAAATTAATCTTTTGCTTCCACTGAGTAATTGGAAGTTTACCAAACTAACTCGATTTTCCAAGCCCAAGTTTGACCACACTGTCGTTGCAGCCAAGTGCCATACTTTTTTGAACTGTTTGATGAATGTCAAGTATTATATAAAGTCAGATTTCATGTCAGAACCTCACTTTTTTGCAGTGCCATGTTTTTGTTCATTTGTTTGTTTAAAAAAAAAAGACCTGGCATGGCCAAAATGGTGTACTTGAAGTCAAAGTATTTCGATTCAGCAGTTTGCACTGAACTTTATTCACGTCCATTTGGGTCTTTGCATTATTCATGGATTCTTGTAACTGATTTGGTAGAGTAACAATCATTCAAATTTACCATAAAAGTAATATCTGATGTAGAGTTTGTAGACATACGGAAAACATTTTTTTAATTATTTTTCTGCTTACTTAAGGTCTCTTAAGATCCAGACAGACTTAAAAAAAGAAAAAGAAAATAAAAAGATATTGGAAATACATAATGAAAATATTTCCTTTGTAGCTCAACTTTAATTGAATTTCCATTTTCTCCTTATGCAGGTGTTTTTTTTTGTTTTTTTTTTTGGTTTGGCCAGAAATTCCCCTGGGGTTAGTGTACTTTCTAAGAGTTTTGGTAGTAAGGTTTTATGATTTGAAATATTGAGTCTGAAGCAGAAGAGCTACATCAGAATGAACAACAGTTCATTGAGATTACCTAGATACTGCTTGAGCAATCCAGCTGAAGCGTGGATTCCTCATGGATTCTTTCTGTCTGCTTTGTGTCCACTGCATGACTTCTGTAAAACCATGCTTTTCTTCTCCTGTCTCTTATCATTTCGTGGATCTTCCAGGTGGGCGCAGAATTCAACCTGAGCTCCTCGCAGCTGGAACACTGACTTTCGTCTCTCAGCTGTGTAACTACCACTTACAACAGTTCAGGTGTATGGCAAAAATATCCCCTGCAGCTTTTGATGGTTCAAACTTCAAACTCTGCTTGTGATACATATTTATTTTCCCTCTTTATGAAAAAAAAAAATAAGGCAGTTGTTATGAACTGCTTTAAAAAATCTTATATATCCTCCAAAAAATTATAATGTGGATATGAAAGTCTCATGAAGTTTTAATAATTTAGTGTGATGGATGGATTAACCAGAGGGCAAAACGAAGACCATGCTTTTCTAAACTTTCAACTGCTTGTTTTTGCAGCCTTAACCATTTTTGTTAAATCTGTACAGGTGAGTCTGTAAACAATTCTTCATATTGACTGTCTAACCTATATTTTATAAAATACAATCTCTTTAAGGTAACTAATAAATTACTGTAGTTGAGAATAGCTTACTGAAGTCCAGTAGTTCATTAAAAAATAGTTAAAAGAGTGACTGGAGTCTGCAGTAACATAGCTCATCAGCATAAAGATTACAAATCAAAGCGTGTTACTGGCATCTGACAGAAGCAGTGGATCTGCATTAAACAGCTTCACAGAATGCTTACAGAATGCTGTAATGCTGTCTCCAAGTCTGCCCTCAACAGCTTTCCTTCAGCAACTTTTTCCTTGTATTGCAGTAGACAGAGAATAATTGTGAGGAAGAATATAGAAAGGTTATTTGACTCTTTATTTGTATAAAATATTTTCCTTTTTTATACCTCATTTTACTAGCAGCAGCTCCACACTGACATAAATGGAACAATCTTTTCTACCAATAACCTTACAAATTGCTTTAGAACGCCACACTTCACAGTGTAGTGACACACTCTGAGCTTCTGCAAAACCCTGTTTTGGGAAACAAAACCCATGTCACTTTACATGGCAAGAGAGTGAATACTATATTCATAGCTCATATATAGAATCTGACAGTTCAAAACTAAAACAAATTATTTGGAAGGTCAACTCTCTTCTTCATTGACCTTCATATTAATAATATTTGTGCCCTCGAATGTAAATGAATCACGTTGCCAAATTCCTTCTCTATCAGGATAAATTAACAGCTTTTTAATTTATGTATCTGTGAACTCTGGTTGTTTTCAAACATGTAATTTCAGTCTACCTAAATCAATTTAACCAGGGACAAGGCTAGGATATGACTCACTTTCTTCATGCCAGTGGGTAGTATTAAGCTGATAAAGGAAGAAATTCTGACAGATTTGTGTGCCTGAGAGCCTTCTTGGCTATTTGCAGTTGACAAAATTTCCACAGCAGCTAATGCCTGAGTGTGGGATCTCGTGCGTGAAAAAAGATCTCATCTGAGGGAGATGTGCACATTTTTCAAGCAGAAATTCAAGCTATTGGGATAATTCTTTCCAATAATTCTTCCTTTAACCCAAGAGGTTATTATTATTTTTTTATTTATGATGTAGCTTTTAGTTTGTGGCAACAAGAGGAATCAAAATAGGTAGGTATCTATAGAAATACAGAATGTCAGTGTAACAAGTTGTTCTTCACGTACCAACAGATTAAGAAATATAATTATAGGAAGTCACTACAGAGACAAACTATGGCATCTGTTCTCTCTACTTGGCTCAACAGAGAACAGGTTGAAAGAGTCTCAGAAATTCTGACATGGGAAGCAGTCAGCTTATTGTAAAGAGCTTTCAGGCTACCAATGAGGAAAACTGTTTGTCTCTACCTTGTTCTGTCTTTCCTTTCATGGCAGTCAGCTGGAATTCTGGTCTAAAAAAAAAAGCATTACAACTCCTGTGTTTGGCATCGTAAGTCAAGCTTTCTGTGTGGGAGAAGCAGCACAGCACAGCATATAGAAAACAGCAAAATACTAGCTAGGGCTGGAAAATAACTGTTGTAAGGTGCAAAAATGGCTAGCAAAATTTGCTTTTATTTTTCTGTAATCTAGTGTTGCAGAAGTCGGAAGTTCTGTATTGCAAAATCTGTGCGCAGAATGCTTAGGTGAATGATTTCTTCCCCTGCCCACTACTTCTCATTGAAATATACTTTGCTCTTGGCAAGTTTGGAAATGGAAATTCATATGGTCATAATGGTAAGTGTAGGCTAGTACATCAGGAAAAGCTATTTTACTTATGTCTTTCAAACAGATTTTTTAAATTCACATATTTTATTAAAGAAATTCTTGAGAAAGAATAAACTTTACTGTAAGGTTCCTACATGGGAAACAAAAACAAATGTAAGTGCATGTGTTCCTGAACTCTAGCAAAGGAAAGTATTGCTATACTTCGGGATGGCTTGAAACTAATGAGTATGAACTGCACCTGATTTTAAGACATGATACTGTTTACAACACAGCCCTCAGTGAAAGACTTGTTAATATGCAGTCTGGATTGGGTTGCTTACTTGTGTCTTTGAGATCCAGGAACAAAACCTAGTTACGCATCTTGGTGGTTTTTGTTCTCTTCCCAGTCACATATTACATGTCACAAAAAAGGGAAAAATACCTATGTTGTCTCTGTTTTTCAAGGTTATTTTGTATGAGCATGACTTCTATGTAGAGAAGTCTATTTGCAGATCCAAAAAATGCTCCATAGTGTTATTTTTGCCTTGCACATTCCCTTGTAGTGTCCCAGTACAGCCTATTGTCTTTCTCCGGACACTTAAAATTACAGAGTCAATATAATGTTTACTTCTGAGGTAGGTAGTAATTGCATGGAGCTAAAAATGTCAAAGTGCCATGTTCGCCATAGGAACTTCATGCTTCTAAGTACTTCTGTTAACAGGGTGATAAATACTTATAATACTTATAATACTTATACCCAAAATAACATCTATTGCCTGATTACAAAAAAAAATATGGCCATACATATTAATATATACCCACTGAGATTTTCAAAAGACCAAAGTATTCAAGATGATGTTTTTTTTTCCATACCCAAACTTAAGCCAACATTTTTTTTCTGCTGGAGAGGGATGCTTAATATTCTGAATCAGGCATTTTTGAGCAATTTCTCAATATAAATCTGTGGACATACAAAAACACTTGTTATCACTTTAGAAAATCTTGGGTATTTTATGGACAGCTGCATCACTTGCAAGGATAACAGTAAGTATGAACTACAAGTATTTCTGTTTTGGTAGACTGCCATCACTGACCAGAAGCTTCCCAGTTAATGAACTAGGATGGTGAAGCAGTGATAGGATGGTGAAGTATGCTGCAGTAGCTGATACAAATATTTTCAGTAGTATGATCATAGGAAAAAAAGGTACTGAAACTAGAAATTGCCTGATTCTTGCTTAGTATTTGAAAACAGTGACTCAGAAAAGCAGAAGAGGTCAGAAGGTCAAAGAGCAGAGGGAGAAATAACAGGAGAGTTGAGCTGAGGGAAATAATTGGGGAGAGGTTGGAAACTGGACAGAAGAGTCAGCAAGGACAACTGCATTGTTGGGATAAAAATTCGAGACAAAATGACATGGAAGAGATGAAGGAAAAGAGTGTAAGAAGAATTTGACTTTGAAAGCAGGAGGAGGGAAAGAAATGGGAGGAAAGTGAAGAGAAGATAGGCAGCAGGTAGGAAAGACCAAAAAGGGAGGATGACTCCTATTCAGCTGATTGAAGAAATTGATATATCACATGACAGCAGAAGGGATTGAGGTGAAGCAAAAACTATGTATAAGCAGAAGATCTGATATTCATTAGGACTGGAAAATAATTGCTTCTTGGTCAGAAGAGGAACTGATTTGAAAGAGGACATAACAGATTTGTAGTGAAAGAAATTGATTTGGTCCCAGCTTTTCACCCAAGGGCATTTGGCATGAACAGAAATAGGAAATGGAATGTAGAGGTTATAGGTCAGGAGAAGAATGGAGGAGGAAGAGGGACGGCAAAATATATGTTCATTCAGCTGAAAATAGTTCTATATTGTTTTAAAAAGAATCTCATATTTCATGAAACCCATCAGCTTTGTCCTGACCTCAAAAGATAAATCTCTTGTAAAAACTGACCTATCAGAGAACTAACAGTACAAGATGTCCTTTCAGTCCCTGATCCATTTTGTTAGCACCATTAACACGTTTATCTCAAAACGTGTATTTTCAACAAATCAAAATCAAAATCACTTTGCAAGCTTCCCTTTAAGAAACAGCCACAGTAGTTAAGTAAAAACAAGCCAAACTTTTTTTTTCTGTCACGATGTATGCAAGCTTAAGCTGCTTAATAATAATAAAAAAATTAATAGCTAAAGAGAACATAAATCTTTCCTTTTTCTGTTATAAGACTGTATGGTGTGCAAGGTGGAGTATCCCGGGAAAATCAGGGCAATTGATAGCAGGATGAGGAGGATATTATTGTACTTCAAGATATATTACTGCTATAGCATTATGCTATACGGACTCTACATTGTGTAGAAATAAGAAAGAAAAGACAATCCTTACTCCCAAATGCTTTTTGGGTGATAGGTTAAATGTAGAACATTCAGCAGACTTTAAGATTTCGGTGGCTATGGAGTGAAAGCATACAAGATAATCTAAAGCAATGTCTGCTTTCATATAACAGTACATATTATAAATCTTCCATTAAAATCAGTCTAAGAGTACTTCCAACATGACAAAAGTAATGTGCTTTAGTGGGATATGAAAAGTCATTCTGAAGGAACTGTATGAAGGAGCCATTTTATATTAAATACAGGTGGGTTTTTTTCTTAAATGTAATAAATGTTCTCATCAAAGCCAGAACTTTAAGTCATTAAAAGTTTTTTGTTTTTTTTTATGTCAGTTTGTCCAGCTCATCAAAAGGCTCTCTTGGGTATAAAAATTAGTTACCTGGAATAATTTTCATTCATTTGAATAATTACAGTTTATTAAATTTTATACTGCAGAATATCCTTTTTCAGTTAGAAGAGAATGAAAAATGACATGGTAGCAAAGCCAGCCAAACTTTTTTTCCTAAAAGAAAAAATATTTTCCAAATCTGATCCTACTAAGGTTGAAATGAGTTTTAAAATTCCATTGACTTTCCATGTGTAAGTTAAGAATTCTTTCAAATTTGGAATTTTCACTTCTTTAATTCTTGAACAGAAGATCCCATTTAAATTCTTTTCAGCTCTTCCCCCAAACATCAAAACAAAGAGGACGTAGTATGAGAGAAAAATTTTTTAGTTGCAATGCAGTTTTATAGGATTTCTTTAAATTTGGTAACCTGCCTTTCACATGTACCTGTGTCTGCATGCAGGAGAATACACAGAGATAGAGATAGAGCTCCTCTATAGATGAGAAAAGAATTGACAGATTTATTTCCTTGAAAAGAAGATTCAGCTATAAGTGCATATGCCTGTATTAATTATTTGCATTTTATAACTCACATACTTTCCTATCCTATTAACGCATCAGATTAGATACTTTTATTTTGCCTATGTTAATTTCAGTGACAAAGTCCTATGGGTAGTTCTAAATTAAGGTAATGTATCATTAGAAAAACAGATTAATTGAGATAATTTGGAAGTCAAGGACCACACAAAGCAGCTGAGGGCTTTGGAATCTGCTCTGTAATTCCGTTTAGCCCTCTAAAAAACTATTTTGCACTTATTTGACTTTTTAAAATACAAAATTAAAGATAGTTGACTTTGCAGTGTGAAAGACAAAGATGTTCTGAGGAAAATCCAGTTGTTTCTTTTTTTCTTTTAAAAAATACTACTAGCTATATTAATTGTTTCAGAACTGTTCGAAATTTAACATTTGACAACATGGGATCATTTTTAGTTTTGGAGTTAGATAATAGTTGAGATGAATGTCTGCTTACAGTTTTAGAAACATCTTGAAGAGATAAAAGAGTATCTTGAGTAACCTAAAAGCAGTGAAAGGAAGCACTTTTTATTATCTATATAATCACAAGAGACCAGTGTAAAGACAGTTTGTTCTATCTTAGATCCCAAGGAACATGAAGATAACAGTGAAACTATGTTGAGCCTAAGATGTCCATAACCATTACAAGATCAACAATGGGATATTCAGAGTCTCCGTAAGGGAGATCCAGGAGATGATCTGGCTTCTGTTGCATGGTAGTATTATGGGAATTTTATCATTTGTTTGTTTGCCTTTTATTCACATACTAGGAATGTATTAATTTCAAGATGAGATAAAAGCATGCAGAAACTAATGTATTTGTCTTGTGTGAAAACTATGTCTGATGTTGCAGTATACTAATGTGTGAGATACATTACCTTTCTCAAGGCGTACTTTATTTATGTACAGAATTAAATTAGCATGCAGCCATCAAAAAACAAAACTGTAGGCACCCCTGAGCAGAACAACAAGCCATAATTAAAATGCTGTGATTTTATGATTGATTTATTGTCAGAAAGCATCAGGGCTTTTTCATCCAAGTTTTACAATTATGACTATCTCCAAGCCTGACTGTTCACTGATTTAATTATATAAACATATGTTTAATTTTAAGCACAGAAGTAGTCTCAAATGTTTTCAGACTACTGAAAGTAGTTGAGTATGTTCTTAAGCATCTTGCTGAGTGTCTTTATCTTTCCACAAGCTACAGCTATTGTTTAGGGAATTTGGCATCTCAAAGGAAGATGCCTTCTGGTCATGTTAAACTGGCTAAATGTAAAATAAAGTCTAAATACAATGTAAATAGCTTTTTCTTGGTCTGGGGAGAGGCACATATTGCTTAGAACTGAGCAGTGAGTGAAGTTAACCTGCCAAAATTTAAAGCCAGCAAACCAAACTCTCAGTGTACTAACTCCTTAAAGGAATGAGGGGGAGTATTACTTGGGGAAAGGAATAAGGAGAACAAGACTGAAAGGAAGCTTTGGGGTGTGGTATTACACTACATGAAAACTGCACAGGTCATTTTTGCTGAACCTGTCTAGGATCTCGTGAAGCAAGCCAGGCCCTCCAGCTTTTCACTGAGCTGAATAAAAAATCTCAAAAACTCCATAAGCACTGCAAAAGGGCAATGCCAATGCAAAGAGCTCCATTGTCCCCTGTGCTCTGCAAATAGTAGAGAAGATAAAAAAAGTCCTGTCCATCCCCCCATGTTACCCTCTGGACATTTTCATCTAGGCTGTTCTTGTGCTGTTGCAAAGACTTAAGAAATTGGGGTATTTTTGAACTCTCCTTCATCCTTCCAGTGGTTTAGAGATTTATGTAGCTTTTGACTCTTTTGTATACTTCGCTGTAGCTTTTGGCATGGAAATTATCAAGTTCTTTCAGGGTAGTAGGGAGTGTTCTACACCTTGTTGCCTAGGCAATGTGCTGAGTATTCCTTAAGGCCATGCAGGCTTAAGCATCTCTTAGTGCCTGCCTGCAATGGCAGAGGGCTGTATTCAGTGCCTGGGGCAATCCCTTCCGTGCCCTCAGGGGATTCATTTCCTAGTTCTAATGCAGTTCCTTGATTAGTACTGGATGTCCTGGGACTTCCTCATTGTATTCTTAGTCATTTCAAAGCTGTACTACCATTTTGGTTCTGTATGAAGTTGTGTAGTTACACAGAATTGCCTGGCTTTGCTTTAAAGGAGGTAGGTTGAACTAAACAGGAGGAAGAATTAGGCTGTCCCAGTCAAAAAAAAATGTCAGACTCTGCTTTTTATAGTAGTCCTCCTACTTTCATTTTCAGGGCAAGGGTTTTTCCATGCTCTACCACGAATTTCAGATCAGATGAATCTTCACTACTGAGGACCAGCTAAAGCCAGCAGTGTGGCCAGCTCAGTGCAATCCCCACAGCCTGGGAAACCCTCCCTTCAAGGCTCTCAACCCAGCTGAACTTGACTCCATTTTGTCTTGCCTTTTTAATCTTGAGATGGTACGTGCCTTTTGCCTCTCTTCTTCAAGGAGAAGTGCCAAAATCCTTGATGGGATGGGACCACCTGTTACCTTCAGGCAGAAAA
Organism: Numida meleagris; assembly: GCF_002078875.1. Taxonomy (NCBI): domain Eukaryota; kingdom Metazoa; phylum Chordata; class Aves; order Galliformes; family Numididae; genus Numida; species Numida meleagris. The sequence continues at coordinate 39,690,235 of NC_034409.1, forward strand.
CCATGCTGTATGGTGCCCAAATTTGACTAGTTTTAACTCATGGATTAGTATAGGACATTATTAGCATAGCCTCAGGGAGACTCTTGGTGCACACACAATAACTAAAAGCTGATAACTGAATTAGTTTCTGGATCCTTTCTTACTTGAAACAAGCTATCCATTTTATTCTGGGTACTGTAATGGAAAAAATAGGAAGTTATTATTTATTATGTTAAATCAGAAATTTCAGAAGTGAAATTTTCTACTGATGTTTGGAAGATTAAGTGTAAGTGAAGTGCTGTTTTTAATAAACAGGCTTGTGATACAGAATATGCCAAATCAATATACTTAGTGGACTTTCAAAGGAGGTGTTCCTGCACTCCTGCAGCACAACCTTTTGCCTCCTGCCAAGGTAATTATCAGTTTAAATGATGATATATTTCAGTATTTATTTAGTTACACTGCTTAAGACTTCAAAAGGAATCAAGGCAAAATAAAGACCTACAGCACTCATAAATAATGTCTCATAGTTTCTGTGTCATATCTATGCTTGAGCATACCATCTCCTGCTATTCTTATGCTATAATTTATATAACATTTATTAAGGTTATTATTTCACTGTGGTACACTGACCAAGCTGAAGGGTTTTAGACCGCCCTGGCATCAAAGGCCTCACTAATTTTGCACAGAGGGATATAAATCTCTTAACTGCTACCACAGAGGCTTCTAAATTGGGATCTTCTTCCTTTTCCTTTGTGTAAATCAAGGATGTGTAGTCAAGTGCCTCAGGTATAGGTGATCCTTTCACAACATAGATTGAGTTCTGTAATGTCACGTGACATTGTATTTTAAAGACTATAAATAGTCTATACATTTTTATTTATGCAGAAATGACAGATTTTTAATGTGATGTTTATTCACGCATTCAGTCACACACTGGTATAACTGCAGTGTTATACAAAGTAAATATTTCTATCTCAATCTTTTAATTATAAAAAGAATATAACTTATGTCTTATAAGGTGGTGTGATTTCATTTAAGGCAACTGAAGACAAAAATTGCTTATTTTAGTACTTTAATTAGGTCACATGTGCAACGTGCAAAAGAAACAATAAGCAAAAAAGAATTCTCTGTGACAGTGAGACAGAACAGTAAAGCAATTCAGAATTACTACTGGATTCACTTTACTGTGTTTAAGCAATCCTGTAAGTACTGTCAACTGACAGTAAATACTGTTAACAGTCTTGCAGCCCTTTGGCCCTGTACTGCTTTTCTTTCTTGGCTTAAGCCACTCCATGAGTACATTTACTTTCCGGTTGAATAATTTGACTGCTGGTAAGGGCATACCTCTTTGGGATTTAGTAGGATAAATGTAGTATTAATAGCGGTGGCAGGTGAACCATATTAAATTTATTATCAAACATATTGTTTCTTTTTAATACAGCCTTGCCCAGAGAGTCAAATGTGATGAGCTTTCTACAAATGCACAGTGAGAAGCACTTGTAGCTTCATAGAAGTTTGTAAAACAAGATGGTGCAAAACATGAACAGAGGGATGAAAAATTCACTGTTTATAATGCTTAAAAAACACACACAATGTTCTTAAAAACTTCAGGGCCAAAGAAGAACTCAGACTGTCATGTGGTTTCTTTCTGGAGAGGAATGTCTCAGAGTTGCGAACATTTGATCCTCATGGCAAAGAGACTGGTAATTCAAAGGTGACATTTTTAAAAACAGGGTTGCCTTGTTTCTCACCCACTGAAGTCAGCATTTTTATAGACATAAGCTAAGTTTGCGGTTGGTCCATGTAAGTACTGTAGGAAACTGAAAAGTTGTCATTGTTTATTTGGAATGCTACAGACTTTAACTAATTAACCATCCCAGCTCCTTCATGACTTGCGTATTGTTGTGTTTGCATTATTAGTAGAGAAACTGAACACTGACTTGAACGTGGTGTCAAAGCAAGTCAGCAAGCACTCTGGGATTTCAGCACTAGCATTCTTGACTTCCTCACCCTGTATTAGCTCCAGTAATTTCACTTGCTTCCACAAATATTCACTAAGGGGAAAGGTAGAAACAATAAATATTTAATTTAACTGCTCCTTAGTTCAACCGATAGAAGATGGTTTCAACTATGTACTTCGTCATGCTTTTCCTTTTCCCCCTTTAAATTTCAGATATAGTAGAATGTTACCTTGTATCCCTTAGATTGTTTTAGAGAAAAAGAAGAGTGTTTTTTTATATCCAGCCAGTGCTTTCTTTCCCAGTTTTATTCTGTCTGCTTTCAGTGCTGGTCGTGTGCCAAATGTTGTCCCAGTTTCAATCTTTCAAATAGTTCTTACTCTCTGTTCATCTCTTATTTTTCCCTCGCACCTCCCTGCCTCCTTTCCTCCATATCTCCCTTTTGAGAGTCCACTTTGCTTTTCTCATCATTTTCAGTTATCTGTTCAAATACTTTACTTCTTAATATTGACAAAGCAAAAACAGAAAGCAGATGTGTTTTCTAAACAGGCCAAGATAAGGGTGTTATCTGTAATAAGCATGGAAGATAGCGGTTGAAAGTCACAAAAGCACACTGGTCTGTTTTGTTGTTACATCTCTTTGCAAACTCATGTTTAGAAGAGAGTACTGGGTAAATTACAAGACAGTAGATATGGATTTCACATCAAGCAGAAATTGCTTTGCAGTTGGGATAACTTAACCTCTCTCTCCTTCTTTGCTTATTCTTTGGGATGTTGCAAGATTAAATATAAAAGAACTTTAAAGAATTTTCTTACCATATGCTCAGAGGAACTGTCTAGTGCAAAGAAAAGCAAGTAGCAACTATGCCTGATTCCCGTTTTAGTTTAGGGAGAAGATGAAGAAGGAGAAAGAACAGGAAGAAGCAAATGATGCCAAGGCCAGAGGAGAATACATCTGATTTCTTTGATATTTTATTTTCTTTCTGACTCTCTCTGGTTTTTGCTCTCACACAGACTAATTGCCTTGAATTGCTTGATGTATGCTTTAAGAAAATAGTTAACAAATATGTTTGATTAACTGCTGTATATTCACATACCTGAATGCACCCTCATTTTTCTGTTTTCCGTTGTCAGCTTGTTCTGTTCATAAAGCAACATTTCAAATTTCATCCTACAATCTCCATGTATCACAGAGCTTTACTAGCAGCTGACACTGCTGTGGGTTGTGTTGCTGTGTTGTAGGGGAATTAATTTTTGCTTAAGAGCCCACACTTCAGATGTTCTTGAGACGGGACTGAAACCTAATGCGCAAAACGCTGATTTTTGACAAAAGGAAAAGAAACTGACAGCTCTGCCAGAGTTTGTTGAACATGCATATTTAATGTCACTGCAAAGCATAGATTAGAAAATTGTCTGCATACTTTATTAAGCGATGGTAGAAATTGATTAAAGCAATTGATTGTACCCCGTGCAAGGAAGTATTTATGGTCATTACATTAATGCCAAAAAGTGCCTGTCAGCTTCAGAAAGGGCATCTACTGATTTGTTGACAGGCAATTTCATATTTTCTTTTTACAGAAGCTTTTATTGAGGGCTTGCTTGAGCTAGATGATCTTGAACAGGTATTTCCTTTTTGCCAGATGCTGAAATGCAATTTTAGATACATCGTGTGGTGTTTTGTTCATTTGTTTAAAATCCACACTGAGATGTGTTGAAACAATCGCTTTCCATAGTGATATCCATTATGTTGTCCCTTCCTACCCACAAATGCAGTTGTGCACTCACTAAACCTGTTTAGTGGGACCTGCTAGATTCTGCACTGGATCATTCGATAGAGAATTTCAGCATTTGTGTGTTAAGCAGCTTCCTTTTCTGGGGGCTGCTGTGGGACCTATGGCAGCGTGGCAGTTTGCTAGAGAAAGAAGAAAGGGAAAGAACTGGACAAAGGGGCCAGAAGAACTCTCGTAATGCAACTGCAGTGTTGCTTCCCTGAATTAGTCTGCCATATGTTTTCCTTCTCCAGGGCCCTCCATAAATGCATAACACAGCCCGCGTTGAGAATATACTGCAGAATGAGGTGTTCAGTGGCCAGGCTTGGTTTGTCAGTTAGAAAAATAGATGAGACATTTTGGATATTGTTCTGCGTTGAGGTAAAGTGTGTCCCTGCCTCAGGATGATTCAGACATTTGTTATGTTTTCTAACTTTCTGCTTCTGCCTCTTCTGGGCCATGGGTAGTACAGATTACTTTTGTTTTATAGTCTAAGCTAATGTGTTTGCAAATTGCAATGAAAGAATCTCAGAAAATTACTCTATACATCAGCGGAGACAGAACAAATGTTTTGTTTTTTTTTTTTCCTTTCAAACTGCTCCAGTGTGCTATTTGAGTGCAAATCAGTAGTTTTTATGAAGTGGCTGAAGTTAGGTCTGAATAAGCTATATTTCAGAGACTCCAATAATCAAAAATTTAACAAGTTTCCTCAAGATGGATAGGAAGATTAAATTAAAGGGTGGTTTATGTTAACATTTGGCTCTACAAAGAGGGAGAAATATTGCTGTGTGGAATACTTAGCTTCATTAGCAAAAGTAGCCCAATTAAATTATTTGCCATATGGGTTTTGTAGCGATTTCAAATAGACCTTTCTTGAATTTTCCTTGATTCAGAAATGCTAACATTAAATGTGACACATGAGATGATAATGGCGAGGTAATTATTTGATTTTCACTAAACAGACATTTCCATTAGATTCCTTCTGGCGATATCTCGCTGAGGAAGTTCATTTTATAGCCAAATACAATATCAAGATGTCTTTTCTATACTCAACTATGTAAGGAACAATAACCATAACTACCTCTTTTAATGTTCTTAGCCATCTGTACCTAGACACTCTGCGATGTATGATGTGCAGCTTTCTGATTAGGCTACAAGATTTGCTGAATGTGGACTTGATGTTTCTCTTTTCCTTTCATGTAGACTTGCAGAACCAGCACTTGCCTTTTATCCTGCTTTTTGTAATAGTATCTGTGCATGTAATCTGCAAGGATTGGCTATTAAGCTCTGCTGTCACAGCCCAGGGTGACACCTGTGATTAAAAGGTCTGCTTGAATTCGCCAGACTCTAGGTTTTTGCTTCTGGTTTCAAGATGAAAAAAGTCATGGTGCTTCAAAGTTTCGTCTCTAGGAGTGCAAAATCAGCCACATTTTTCAGGCAGGGGCACATAATGTGTAAAAAATGTTTCAAGATACTGAAATGAGACCTGTGTATGAGGTGATAGTATTATGAATTTAGACCCAAATCTCTACTTTAATAGACTGCTTAAAGCTTTTACTCTGCTTCCATAGGTGCAGAGATGAATTTTACTTTAGATACCCTGGCCAACCCTACTGAGATCACTGATCAGGAGGGGAAGCCAAGATGGGCAAGTAGTACCTTACTGTGTGCCACCGGCCCTGGCTCAACCATGCTACAACGAGACACCATCTATCCTTGGTTAGAAGCTCTGATAAATGAATTCTTCTCTCAGCTACACAACCAGACAGGCTAATGACCATTTATATCTGCTGAACTCTGTAGCTTCTGCACGTCAAGGTAGCATGTACAACCATGGCCACTACAGTGCTTTGTGCAACCTGTTTTTATTTGTCACTCGAGGTTTACTCTCATCATTTAGGTTTTGTAAGTTTCATCAGGAAGTTGTAGCCTGTCTGTAAACACTAGTTTGCACTGTTCTTGGAACTAACTTCATGTATTTTATACCCAGGCAATGCTTTTGCCTACCTCTTTTTCTGTTTGGTTTGGTTTATTTGTTGATGTCTGTGTGATTGCTTACCGGTGTCTAGGAAAAAAGGAGAAGCACTGAAGTATTGAAAGATATACAGACTGGTCATCAAGTCACTGGTGTTTAAGGATCAGTGTTACTGATGAGCACGTCTCATTGTTGCTTCTGTAATGGCGCTATATGCAGCCTCCCCCAGGAGACAGAGCTGTCTGCTACAATGATGGTCACTGGAAAAACAATGTTCCGGACAGTAATAAACAAAAATGACACTTGTCAGTGTCAGAAGTAGACTGTGACAAATGTGAATATACCAGACAGTTTTTAAAAAAACAGCTGTCTTAAGTTCTCTAGTTTCCAGGGGCATCTCCACAAATTGTATTATTTTCATGCTAATCCATTTTATTTTGGGTTTCTTTAGGCTTTTGTAACAAAGAACCATAACTTATCAAAACAGATTTTTTAACATTTCCTTGGGGTTTTTTTACTAACTCTAAGGAAAGCTACCACTCCAATATGCTGAGGAAAATGAAGGAGATGGTACAAGATGAATTCATATTTTTCAGCAGTCTTCAAGTTGTTAATACAGCAGACTCATAATAGCAATTCATTCTTGTAACAAACAAAGAAATAGCACAGTTATATTTTTAACATAAATAATTAGAAAGCTGCAAATATTTCTGTGTTTTTAACTTACTGGTCATGATTTTATCATCCAAGTTTTCTAGCCATGGAGTTGTAAAGAATTTTCACTGCTGATTTCATAGAATCATATCGTAGAATTGTTTGGGTTGGAAAGGACCTTTAAGATCATCTAGTTCCAACCCCCCTACTATAGGCAGGGACACCTCCCTCTAGGCCAGGCTGCACAAAGCCCCATCCAGCCTGGCCTTGAATGCCTCCAGGGAGGAGGCATTCACAACTTCACAGGGCAACCTGTTCCAGTGTCTCACCACGCTCATAGTAAGGAGTTTCTTCCTAATATCTAGTCTAAATCTATCCTCTTCCAGTTTAAAGCCATTTCCTCTTGTCCTGTTGCTACCTGCCCTTCTAAAAAGTCCCTCCCCAGCTTTCCTGTAGGCCCCTTCAGGTACTGGAGGGTCACTATAAGGTCTCCCCAGAGCATTCTCTTCTCCAGACTGAAGAGCCCCAGCTCTCTCAACCTGTATGCATTATGATAATGTTCATTTAATGTTAAATCAGCAAATGGTCAGAAGCAATTTTTATTTTTGTAAATGTATTAATAAAATATATGTTCTAACTGGAAAAAGTCTTTCAAATATGGAAGAATATTTAGTGATTCTATTATTAATACAGTGTAGTATCAGTATAAAAGTTTAGTGCTTCCAGTTCAGTTATTAAATTGAGTTTTTCACTCTTTGCTGCTGATGACTGCAGAAATGAACGTTTATTTCTAAGGGAAAATCATCATTCAAGTTGATGGCATTTAATTCTCTTATTATTTAAAAATATGATTCAAAAAAATCCTTGCAAAAAACAAAAAAAATCCTGCCAACCATGTCCATGAGACCAGTGGAATTTCACATGAAGTTCAGAAACAGTATTCTTCAGATATGAGTCCCCACATCATAGTTTCAGGAAGATGAAAGAGCGCAGAGGGCAGTTAGTGTAGAACAGAGGATGTTGCATGGTGGGTGCAGAACAAGCAACATTAAAATTAATGTGAGAGATGGTGGGTAGCAGCTTTGGGAGTTGATTCTATGAGTTGTTCTCATAGGATTTGTTTTGTTGCTTTACCAAAAATCAAAGCAGTGCGTAAACCTTTTTGGATTAGTAAAAAAAACAGTAAACAGTAACTTGATTTTGCTTGCTCTGCATTTTCTTTTTCATTATTTTTTTTAGGAGAATTAAAAGAACAGCATAAATAAAAATTAGAGTAGAGTAGAGTAAGCGTAGGCTATGATTATGCATGCAGAGAACTATCCTCTTTTAGTGTATATATCCAAGTGAACCTTGGAATATAGGCTGTTTTATTCTACAAAGTTTTCCTTGAAGGGATGCATTTAAATGGTCAGCAAAGATTGAAGTTTGTTGTCACTCTAAGTCTCTTTAGGGTAGTATAGAAAGGCTGTTAAAACAACTCACCCGTAGATTACATTGCTTAATCTGCTGAGGTGCTCATACTCAGTATCAGCTCTCATGGTTGAATTGCTGGGCCACATTAGAATATTTTTGTAAAGCAGAATAGAGAAATAAATTTGAAAGCCTCACACCAGACTCTCAGAACATAAAGATCAGCAGTGTTAGGTAATGCATAATCACTTCCTGCAGTGAATATTGCAGTAAGTTCTTTTGTCCTGGGATAAAAGCAAGTTGATTGTGAATCTCTAAACACCAAAATACAGCCAAGTATCTATGTACTGAGGTTCTTGCAGTTGCAGTTAGACAACTTTTATTAGTTCCATAAAATACACCATCTATTCATGTAAAAATCTATGTTATCCTTCTAGGAAGGATTTGGAAGACTGATGAATAGCCTTCACTAATAGATCCTGGTCTATAGCTGTAACTAAATATGACTTCTGAAATCAATTTTTACTAGGAACTACTTTCTGATCATTTCATATAATCAAATCTAGTGTAAATACTGTTATAAAACACCTTGTGGAAGACTGGATTCCCTTATTCTGAAATGACTCATACGATATTGACAATTCTTTATCTTTTTCTCATTAGCTTGAAAATATTTGGAATTCAATTTGATTGTGTCATGTCAGGAATGCTGGTTGTTTGGGCTGAAAACTTTCACTTAGGAAAATGAAGTTACACTCTGGTAAACTTCTCAGGGCCTTTTGTTACTTTTAAATTGTAGTAGTAATATTGTGTGTTCACAGTTTCAAATGTAAGAATGTGTGCTTTGTGTAAAAGTTGAAAATTGTACTGTTTGTGAAGAAAATGGCTGAGATAGCCTGCAATCACAAAGCAGCCACAGCAAGCTGTGCACTGTGAAGATTCTGCCCTGAGCAGCTCCGCAGTTACTGAGTGGCAGATGCAGCAAAGTGGTTGAAGTATCCATATATAGCGTGAACACATCCAGCCGTCTGCTTTAATGGAGAGATTTCCTGGGTGCCTGTGCCACATTTGGTGTACATCCATATCTCTGCCACATCTGACATCCCATTTATACAGCAGGATTACAGTAGCTGCACTGCGAAATGGGTGGTAAAAGAGGAAGAGCCATATATGATCCTGCACAGAAGCTGAAGAAATGCTAGTACTGCCCAAAATCCTGATGGTCTCTTGACATTCCTGTCTGTGGTCAAGAGGTGTCCTAGGAATATAAGCTCAAGTCGGTTCAGATACTGATTTGTCGCTGTACTGTCATTGGCCGTATTATCACTCTTAATAGGTTTTCTTTCATAGAAAGAGAATCTTTTGGTGCCCACTGATTCATATGATTGTTTATTGATCATGAAGTTATGGTACTGCCCTGAGTGTGCTTGATTGAAATATCAAAGTGGATGGCTCTTTTAACATCAAGCCAAGCATGAGGATAAAGCAGAAGTTGGGAAAGGCTGTTGATGTGCAACAGGAGATCTGTCAGTGACAACAAGTGTTTCACTCCCTCTTTGTATGTCCCTTCCTTTTGATTTCTTTTTTTTTTATTATCCTTTCATTATATTTTATTTTCCATTTTGTTGCCCTAGATTTCTCTCTTATATTGAAAAAGCAGCACATTTTGATTGTTTGTCTTCTCTCTTTCATTTCCCACTCCAGTAGCCTTTTTCTTTCCTTTAGGAAAACCAGCAGCGTGCATCCACAAACTTGCTCCCTGTCCTGTTTTTTGCTTGCTTTGCTTGCTTGCTCCCTCCCAGTTCTGAGAGGACCGAGAATCTGGTATCAGGCTCTGACAGGCAGAAATCCGCTGTCTCTTCTTTGTACACTGACACCTAATGGCAGGCACGCATCTCTGAAACTTTGTAATGCCTTGGGTTGTTTTAAAACCCGCTGAACTGTTGCAATCCAAGTTGTGAGAGCTGCTGAGTACATTTCTGTGCAGTTTTCACTGAATTAATCCCATTCTGTGTACAGTCTGAGGGGCTTTCCAGAAAAAGTGGTCTGTAGAAGTGCTTAGCTATCCTACTACTATTATTCCGTGATCAGACTGGCTAATTGCCAGACTTTCCAGTAAACTTGCTATAAAGATGACAATAAATACTTTTTCCAGTTTACTAGATAACTTTCTACTCGAGGTTTTTGACTCACAAAATAGAGAAGACTACCAAGTCTCTGTCCATTTTCCTGCAACTTGATGTTTATATGTTATCACCTCTGCCATCATATGTGTATTTTTTTCAAATAATGTGTATGTTGTTTTCCACTATTCTGTACTGTTGTCCATCGTTTCTTATTGGCAAGGAGTCAAGGAGATGGGTGTGAGGGAAAGAGCGCTATTAGGTAATATACGGTAGCTTAAATGAGTGCTATTTTGTTACTTTTGTGGAGGTATATTTAGAATTAGTTTCTGTTCTTCTATATTAAAGGCCTGAATTCAGCCAGTAATGACCTCAATAGTGCCTGTTTTGATGTAATCCCTGCTTGCTGACTGCTGTTCCAAGAATAAAAATTTAAGCCAAAAGATTTAATGAAATCCTTTGGGATTAGTGCTCACTGGCTGGGGAAATTACATATCAACCTTTTCTCTGTACTCTAACCATAATGTTTGGTATTTGAATAGGAGGGTGTCCAAGAGAGACGACTCTGAGTTCATCAATAATTTACATTTTTGTTAGTTACAAACCTGGTATTTGGGATTCTGTTGCCATAGTAATCCATCTGGGCCTGAACGGATAGTGTTTTAAGTGGTGGTTGTATAGGGATTCACAGTGTGTGCTTTAAATCCCTTCTAAACTAATCCTCAGATCTGTTCTGTGACTTATTTGAGGCTTTGACAAAATCAATGTTACTCACAGGAAAAAGTTTATGCTGAGCAAATTAAACCCATAAAATATTAGAATATGCATATGATCAAGAACTTCAGTTTATCGTGTATGACAATTTCTGTTTCAATACGTGGAACAATTAATAAATGCCCACAACTCCATTTTTTTCAAAATACATTTAATTTATTGCACATTATGCAACTGGAAATTACCCAGACTCTGTACTGGTTTATTAGCTAATTTATACTTCATAATCAAATGCTAGACTCATTTTCCCAGATGTCAGTTTTACATTTTACAGGATGTCAATCTATTCATAATACTGTATAACATTCATTTTCAATTAATCTTTTTTCCTCTCTATAAATTATTGTAAGGGTGACCAAAAAAAAATTTGAAATACCTATTTTCATTTCTAGCACTGCCGAAGATGAGTATTGAGGCAGCACTGCTAAACTCAGTAGGCAAAACACCAGCTGCTTTTAGTCTGAAGCTCGGCTTGTATTTTTCATTTTACCACCCAATGCTTCCAAGTGGTTTATTGAAACCTCCCAGATGTGCCACATGAAGGGATGTACTCAGACGTGAAGGACAATTGGTAAACTCCCTGGCAAACCTCGACTAAGTTTCAGCTCTGGCAAAACCAAAACTCTACTGAAACTGCCTGATTTCCAGACCTTTTAAATCTTTATAGCAAAAACTGTTGCCCAGTTGTCCTTTGGAATTGTCGGAAAACCATAATACTGATATATCATCACTCCCGAGTATAGAGATTCAGTCTGCAAAATTATTCCTCGGTTTCTGAAAGAAGAGAGAAAAAAAAGCTCAAATAATAACCATATGCTCTACTAATGAGGTTTTAGTCCATAATCCTAAACAGACAAAAAATTGTTTCTTCATACAGTTTATAAAAGATCACACTTCCTGGCTTTAAAGCTAGGAATAGAATAAAAAACAACTGCAGGTGGCCCAAGAGATCTTGACAAAAACTTTATTTACCAGGCAGCTTCACTTTTGTCTTTCATAATATGGCTCACAGTGAATAATGAAGCATGTCATAGCCTTATATGACTTATTTTTGTCATCTGGGATACTGAAAATGTTCTTTGTCACCTGTAATAAATGTAAATCTACTGTTTCTACAAGAGTTGAACAAGTTTCCTGAGAAAAAGTACAGCAAATGTCTTCCTTGCAGTGGAGTGGTATTTCATTTCAAGGGCAACAATGTGCATGTATATTATTAAATTCAGTGTGGCTGACTGAACTTTGTTTATTTTAAAGGTCTCATTCCTCTATCCCAGTTTAATGGGGCTATTGCTGTAATTGTGTGGTTACCACTAAATGTAACTGGGAGCAGATAACTTAAAATTAACTAAAAAGATTTTGTTTTGATTGATGTTGCATATCCTTATGACTAACTGAAGCAAAAGTTGCAGATCGTTTACATGATTACTTACCCTAAGATTACATGCCCTAAAGTGTCTTCTGCAGATACCGTTTGTGCAGTATAGATTATGCTCCAAAGGGATATTACAAGATGTATGCAGGCATATCAAAATGTGTTTCCGTTGATATTTCCTATGGTTTTCATTAGGAAGAGTCTTCTCCTGCAAATGTTACTGAAATGAAAAGGGAGCCCTGAAAGACACTAGCAGTATGACAGATGCTATTTGTGGCTCTGGAAATATAGTTGTCACTGTAGGGGATCTCCTGCACTGAAGACCCACAGGAGTCCATAACCAAGGGTGAATGAATTAATCTTCCAACACATCTCATAAAAAATAGCCTGTGTTTAATAGGAGGTAATAGAAACACAGCTGAATTTCTGTGATATTTCTTTTATCTTTCTCTACAAATACAAGTCTTTGGTTTCCTTTCCTTCTCTCTGTATATTTCAGCTTTGCAGATCATTGCAAAGAGTACTGCTTTTTAGTCCCTGTGACTATTGTTAGATGATATTGATTGGTTTTTACTTATTTATTCCAGATCTGCATTATGGTTTCTGTATGTGTCAGAAACTTTTCCAGTGAACTTGAGGACAGGCAGCCTGGCTGTTCTCAATGGCATTCTACAGTTACTCACTCTTTTCCTTAAATTTACTTCTCTAATCTAGAATTTGAACTGAATTCTTGTTCAGTTATTTCCAACTAAAACTCCAGTAGACATCTATCTTTTCTTTCCTTTACTCTTTCTGTCTTTGCAGCTGAAGGAAATAGTTAATCTTCTGAAAGGCTCAGTAATAATACGACACAGCTTGACACAGACAGCTTAGAGAAACAGGAAAAGATTGAGACAGTGTGCCACAGAGCAGGTGTGACTCTCTGTGTTAATTTCTCTAAGGCACTTACAGCTACCTCTATTCAAATGCAAGATGTACGCAGGGACCTGAACCAAAGCCTTCGCTCTGAACCCTGGGAGAAGATTCGGATTAGAGTTTTTAATTTAAACTTTTCTGTGAATAGATCTGAATTTCAGATCCCTCAGTTTGGGAGAACATGGATGGCAGGGAGAGGCAAAATTTGTGTTGAGTCCCTTCAGTAGGTATTTGAGTACAGTAGTGCAGAGCAGGCCTTTTACAGCCTGTACCACTTCATTTTATACAGCTGATAAGGAGCACCAGGCCTGCTAAGACTATTTCCAGGTGTCTTACAAATCCTAGGAAAGAAGTGAGTTTATCCCAGAGCTGTGTTTTACATCAGCATCTGAATTATTAAAAACCCTTTTGAAATAGGGATTTCTTAGCATCATCCTGCTAACTTCACACCGCATGATAGCTCCACAACTCCTTATGGATCTCTAGGGCATAACAAAGTAGGCACTTAGAAGAGCTAATCCATACAGTTTTAGAAAGTTTAAAATTTAATATCAAAGTAATACAGTCTGCTTCAGGCTCATGGACCTTACAGTCCACAGCAGAAACACGTGTTGCCTAATGGGTATTGTCAATAGACTGACATGCAAATGAGTAGTTTCTGGGATATTTCGGGTACTGAAGGAACAATACAGAAGGCAACATTAACTTGCTATCAAAAAGAAGGGAAAAATAGATTTTTAAATCAATTATGTTCTGAATATTTTATTATTTGGGTCATTAAAGATGGTTGCCAAGTTAATTTAGAGTGTGTTGCTGGATGAGATCACAATTTGACTTTTTTAAAGAGCAGAGTAAGGGTCGATGTGATGTACTATGACAATTTCAGGTAATGGCAATTTTGTTTTCCTCTGAAAAAGTTGATGTAAAATTGAAAATACATTTACCTATCTTGATAACTGTTCATTTGCCTCCCTTTTTTAACCACATTGAACAAATTGGTCACCTTCACATTTAAGTGCCTTCACAGTTTGATCCTGCCTGCTCTTTCACATCACTGCTGCCCTTACTGCAACCCTTATTGCACATCAGTCCCAATTTTCTCCCTTCTCTCACGCAATCTTTATTCAAGAAAACTGTTAATAGTGAAAATCTGCAGCACCAGTACACAGAGTTCTTTCAAATCCTGCCTTAAAATTTATCTCTGCTGTGATGTTATAAACTGTCAAAGACTCAGCAGCTGGTGTGCTGCGATCGTTGCTTATGATGGTAATTGTCTGCATGAAGCAGTGGGAGTTTAGAATCAAACACCCCTCTGCTGCCCATCCCCCTGCCCTTTGGAAGTAGTGAGGGCTGTGCCTGTCCTTGGAGGTACACACTGCTTCTTCCTTACCTCCTCAACCTCATGGGGTAATCCAGCTGAGGTCTAATACAGCATGAGAAATTAGTTTTGAACACGGGATTGCCAACGTGGTGAATGTGAAAGCCTGTCACCTTTTCTGAACTGAGGAGAGCTACAGGTGTTCAAATGCCAATCAGGTGCCCAGAATTTGTATGAAGTTTCAAAAGGGATTTTTCCCCAGAACCTGTGGATTTCCCATGTCTAATTCTATAGTACTTCATAAAAGTAGCAAATTTGTTTTTTAAGGAAATGGAGCCATATGGATTTTCTTCTTTTCTGGGCTCTCACAAAACCCAAGGCTTCAAATCTTGGAGTTAACCAAAGCTTAATATAAATATGGCAAACTTTTTTGCTACAAATGAAACCAAGTAATTTATTTTATGTAGATGATATATGCATCTATTTGTTTTTCTTACAGAAACGTGGAATCCTGAGTAAACGAAGAGAAGAAAGCTGAGCAAACAGTCTGTATTGTGAACAGTAAGTGAACTGACCGCATACTCTGAAGTTGATCATTAGCCGTACTTACATTTTCGTATTTTTCCTATTCACAGTTCTTTTAGCAAGTATAAAAAATGACTGCACTGCGCATCTCTGCCTTTTATCCAACTCAGTTTCATGTCACAGGAGTAGGTTTTATTAATCCTATAATCATCTTAGGTAAGAGGCCCAGATAATCCATGTACTGTATCTTCATCGCTACCCATATTGAAAATATGGCAACTGCTTTTTTCTTCTCAGTAGAAGTGAATTGTAGTGTTAAGTGTTATTCAGCACCATTCTACTTACAGAGTATATGGCTGACAGTAAAACTGAAGGAATTTCTCTCAGCAACTAAGATCAATGACAAGTTTCATTGTTACATTTCATCAGAAGTCATGAAAGGAAATGTGTGACATTTCACCGAACCTGAGGGCAATATAATACTTTTTTGAAAAATTGATGCTGTGTATGTATAGTTATTTATACAATGTACCAAACTGTGCTACCAGTAGGCATTTAATAGGCTTATAATGAAACATACATATTTTCCAAATCATTAGAAAAAAAGAAAAACTTCAGTATAGCTTCAAAACTTTGTTCCTCTTAAGTTTCCATTGCTTCTTCTGTCAGTCAGGCTTTCCTTCCATTCTCCCTGCTTTCTCTCCTCACATCTCATGGTTTATATTTCATGCATCATAGCTCTCTTCACCCTATAGCTTTCCACTTTTATAACTACTCAACTAACCTGCTCCAGCTTCATAGCATTTCCTCACATCTCCCACGCAGGGCCATCTTCCTGTTTGCAGAACTGCCTTGAAGAATGTTTCTGCTTTTTGCAGAATGCAGATCCTTGGAAAATTTTGAGCTTGCTATTTCTAGTATGAAACAGATAGTCTACACACCAAGGCATTACTGGTGTTACTGGATAATATTGCACTGAATAATGCTTTATACTATATCTGAGGATTTCGTGAAGGGTTGCAATGTATTGTAATAGGCATCATCTCTGACGGTTTTTACTAGTGGAAAGTTATGTTGGAAGTTTGGAGAGTAGCTGTTTGACACATGGGATGCCTTCATACAAATCAGTTGTGCTGTTAAGCAGGATCTGAGGTTTTGGCACCAGATTACTGATAGTAATAAGTACAAATAATAGCAATTCCAAGCCATTCATAGAAGTCAAATGATATATGAATATAAAAAATCCTGAGGTCATTTTAGACCTGTTTATAGAAAGCAAATGTCATTATTGCAGACACTCAGACATTTTCTCTTCACTATTATTCCTCTGTCAAGTGGCCAGAACTCACAGGCAGCTGTTTCAGAATAGCATGGATTTATTTGTGTACAGTGAAAAAAAATTAATCAACTATTATTGGTACTCCATCACATAAAAATTCTCTCTCTTCTGCTGACAGAATAGGTTGATGGAACCTTTTCATAGTGTCCATCAGTTAATTCTATCAGTCATGGTATTATGATTATAAACCTCAAATGACCTAACAATGAATATATAATTACAGAAATGAAACTGTACAGTGGTTATTTAACATTTGTAATGTGTAATTTATTTAATACTCTCTTTGGAATATACATGGGAAATTAGAATAATAAAACAGAAATAAAATGGCATTTAACTTTCATCCATCATCAGTGAGAAGCAATGTTACCAGCTTGTATCAGGCTATACTTTCACCATGTTCATGTGTGCTACCTTTGGGCTTGATTCAAACCATCATTGTGAACTGTATGTTATTCATACACTAAACTATGAGTCACTCTTCTGACACTGGAATTGATGAATTGTCCTCATTTTAAAATGTTTTTCTCAACTGTTTTCCTGAATTAAAAGCTAAATTACAAAACATCCAAGGCTAAAGGCAAAAATACTGGATTCCAAGTATAGAAAGAAGATAAAATTGTTTAAGTTCTTATTAAGAAAAAGATATTTGAAAGGTTCAAATAGTTCTTGCCCTTATTTTAAATGCAAGAGGCTTTGTCATTTGGCTTTGAATACTGCAAAAGATCAGTCAGGCTCTTGTGGAAGAGGGAAAAAATCTTGCTGTAAGTTTTCCAAAAAAGTAGTTAGCAGCAATCAAACTTCATCTGCCGTATGCTTTAGTTGGTTTTAACTGATGTCTTCGGTGGCTGTTGGTTAATGGCAACTTTTTCATTCTTCTTCTGCAATAAAGACAGTTCAAGTAAAGTGACATGACTTTGGAGTCTGAAGAGATGAATAGTAAACACAAGGGGAAAGGCCCAGCCATGCTTTGCTGCCATTGGCCCATTGGAGGTTAGACCTGCTGAGAATGACTGTACAGGCAGTGTGACCCCCGTACTTGGAGAGGAACTAAGCTCATGTTACACTTATCTTTATCTCACGAGCATGCAGTATTGCCATTGTTTACCGTAAAAGCTATTTCAAAAGCCTACTGTGTTTGATATTGTACCATTCTGCATATTATATCCAGAGGTATGTAATGTACCAGAGACGAAGTAGCTAAATGAAAGGTTCCTTGGTTTTGGAAGGGTCAGTTTTGTAAAAGTTGAATTTATGAGCCTTCAAAAGGAAATGAGCCTATGGTTTCTGAATGTTCTCTGCTAATCACAGTAATCTTCCCTTACATTGCAATTTCAATCTTTCATTGCAATGCAGTAATCTAGAAGCAGCGTGGAAGTGCCCTCATTCCCTGCGCTCCCAGGTTTTCTCATTGTCCATTAAAATTCATGTGCATATACTGCAAGCATGGATAAAAGAGTTCATTTGAGCATTCACACTACCTGAGTTCTTTAATGAGGTCTTCCCCTAAATTACTTTCACTTCTCCATTAAGTTATTTTTTTCCACAGTGGAAGTATGAAGTGCTGGCAAAATGTGTAGTAACATTTGCATGGTGTAAGGATTTTTTTTTAATTTTGTCTCCGTTTTGGTTATGACGTTAAGACTGTTCAGAGTGGTATATTCTCTGTGACTCTTCGGCTTAAAACTCTGTGCCTCAGAACCTGATTTTTCCTTTTTCTATTGATTGTGTGTTACAGCTACAGCTTTCCATTTTTTAATGTGAGATCTCTGACACGGATTTAGATTCTGTAGTGCTTTGAGATATGCTAGTTATGCAACCTAATTTTGCAAAATGGCTCTGTGTATGTACTTCCCTGGGGCTTCAGTTTAGTTGTCATCTATCATTTTAGCACCGCGAGTGATTACTCTCTACTATTTAATTTATCTTCTGCAGCTTCTCAGTTTTTTCTTCAATTGGTAAACACATACCTTTCTAGACACATTTTCATATGATGTGTTTTCCAAGCACCCCAGACGTCATGTAATTTTATTTTTTTTCCAGCTAGGAATTTAACCATTTAAATACATTATTGGTGGATATTTTGTCTATTACTTGGAAGTTCTGTATTTCAAATCTGTGATGCATGATCCATTTTTCAATGTTAGTGTATTTATTTCATCTGAAACATGCATGTATGCTAACTGCTTCTATGTCTATCAAAAAACAGCAAAAGAAACGAGCACCTTTTTAAGTGTAGGAGCCAAAAGCAGTGGCTGATACTACTGCAGTAGGCTTTAGCCACCTATGCACATTAAGTTTCAAATGCAAAATCTTTGCTAGCTTAGTTTGCTTGTTGGAATTTCACGAGACAGCTTCAGTCATAGGGTTGGTGTCTAAGTGGTTTCTTGTGTGCTGTGTCCTTGTACTACAATTTGCTATTTTTAGACATTACATGGAATATCAACTTAGCTATTATTTTTTTTAAAATAATCAGGACCTTTTGGAGTCACATTCAGCTCTTCATTTAAAAGAGGTTTATTTTGCATTAAGGCATAGTGTGTATGCATATGGTGGCCGCTTTAAACAGTTACTGTGGCAACTCCCAAGAATCTAGTATAATGAACAGCTTCTGTGATCGACATAACAAAGAATTTTTACCTTTATATTTCGCTTTCCCTTACAGTTTTTACTTTGCCTCTATGTCATCTATGATTTGGAATGGGGAGATTATTTATTTTCATTATTTTTTTAAAACTTTTAGTTAACAGTTGTACTTAGTATTTGTGATCACAGTGCAGCTTTGCTGACATTGACAACTACTGTTGTAGCTCTGTCTTCAAGTACAGTCAAGCACTGACATCTCCCCTGTTGCATGCTTTTGGGGGACATTTTGATATTCTTTCTTATGAAAGAGAGCTTTAATCAACACTTGCCTTTTGTTTGTAATTCTTACTGTCTTTGCACAATCCTCTTTTAAAGACTACCAATTCATGATAGGTGAATTCCAGCCCCCATTTCGTAGAGCAGTAGAGATAGCCACTTCTGTCACTGTTCTGTCACTGTTTTTGTAGCGACGTAACTTTGATTAAGAACTGAAAGGATACTATTTCTTATTAACTTAGATATTTGGCATTTTTGATTAGTTCAAAAAATAGCTAAGACAATTCAAGTGATACACATAAAGATTAAGGTGACTCCCACATACGGAGTTGGTGATAGCTGAGTAACAGTTTGGATCATGTCCAAGAATGAGTTTGTTCTTCAGTGATGGCTTTGTTTATTTCTTTCTTTCAAAGTTTCATACTGTAAACCTTATTTTGAAGGCATATAGCTATCATAAACATCACATTTTGACTGCTTTTCTTATGTGAATGAAACTCATCCCAAGTAAGTCTATCCAATAATAAAAAGATCCATTGTCTTTGACCTGTATGCAGGGATATCTTTAAGCAGCTAGTATACTGACAACATTGACTTGATTGTACAATGAATGTACAACAGATTAAAAATATACTTTATGATATTAAACTTAGGTATTTATCTTGATAACCGAAGTGTACAAAAATGTGCTTTGAATTTTTCTTCTTGAAATAAATACTAGGAAAATTCAAAATGAAGTACTGGGAAAATGCTATTCCGTGGTTCACTCATGGGAAATTAATATAGCATGTTCTTTTTCAGGTATTTTTGTTACATAAAACAGCAAGAATTTTTGAATGCTCTAGAGTATATTGAATATAAAGATAGTGGAACTGCAGTGTGCTTCTGCTGCTGTACTTTCAATTTTATACTAAGCTAAAGAGGCAAAGATGTGGTTTTCTGTAAGACATCCTCTGCACAAGGTCTGATCCACCAGATTTGGTCAATATATTCACTACTCGTGACTCTTGTAGCTATGCTAATTGATGTAACAACAGTGATTTGAGCTGAAGGCACACATAGCAATAGGACTGGAGAGAATGACCTCAGGCTGCATCTGGGGAGATTCAGGCCGGATGTTAGTAAAAGGAAATACTTCTTGAGTGAGTGGTCAGGTGCTGGAACGGGCTGCCCAGGGAGGTGATGGAGTCACTGACCATGAGGGTGTTCAAGAAACATTTAGATGTTGTACTGAGGGACATGGCTTAGTGGGAAATAATGATAATAGGTGGATGGTTGGACTGGATGATCTCGGTAGTCTTTTCCAACCTTGGTGATTCTATGATTCTATTTTTGAACGTGGTTGTTTTGCACATAACATACAGGCCATGTTTCTAGTCTCAACTGTTAACATGCTTTAGTTAAGTCATGAAAGCCATTAAGATTGTTTTTTAAGTGAGCCGTATATTTGGGAATTTTTCTCATCACTACCTGATTCCCATGATTGTGCTTCGGTCCCTCCAAAATCTAAGGATTAGAGGTGTATTTTTCATTGAAAGGTGAGATTTTCATGCAGTCACATGGATCCAGGAGTGGGAGCTTCCGGGGATAACTTCCAAACTTTTATTGCAGTCTGGCAATCCTAAATACATGATAGCCTGGAGGTCTCTGCCAGTACTGTACAGCAGTATACTTTGATCTTTCCTATAATCGGTCTCCCAATACCTTTTCATTTCTAATGGAAATAGTGCCCAGGCTGCACTTATACCATAAGCCGATTTTACTCATCCTTACAACTTGTGATGCCAAATGAAAACATTTGTTTTAGGAAGAAGGATAAGAAAAAAAGGAGTAAGATGTCATTTAGAGTGTACAACCTTAACCATCTTTAATGGGATTTTGCTCTTAGAAGTGTGTCTCGGTGCTTGAATCATTAAATGAAATGCTTAACATCAACAGAGTTTATTTAAAGATCTAATTTTACTTCAGGGAAAATAATTTTAGGGACCTTAAACTGCATTAAACTATTAGTTATTTAACCACTAGCTATTTAACTGTTAATAGTTTATCCTGCAGATAACAATGATTCCTTTTGGAGAGTTATGGTCTATTGGGCAAATATGCATTGAGGGAGGTTTTAAAATGGGAATTACATCTAAACTTTATAATTATGCACTTAGACATTTCTTAAGGAGAATAGAAGCAGTGGCTGTTTATATGTAAAGCCATTTGCTCTTCAGAAAGATCTAAATGTTTGCAGTACACAGCTATTCTTACAGCAAGGAGTTGTTATGTCTCAGCTTGTATCATTGTCTTTTTTGTATTTTCTCTAAATTTTGCCTATTTGCAGCCTCAGTGCCTGGATCTATGACCTGTCAGTATAGCCTCTCCAATTGCACTCTGGAACCAGTCCATAATCTAGTCTTTAACAGATTAGTTTCATACCCATTTATTAATAGTAGTAAACAATGAATTTGAAACCCGAGTCCCTTTTAAAAGCAATTGTTTAAAAAATGTAGGTTGTATATAATGTACATGAGGCCATCAGTGGTACACAAAAGTTTCACAAGCTGTCTGTATGTATAATTTTCACATATATTTTAAAGATTGTTTCCACCAGAAGGAATAATTGTCCTTTATATTAATAATCTGCTGAGTGGGATCACTATATTGAAAGACAACCAGAATTCCACATACACTAATTGCCTCTGAAGTTGAATCAGTGACTTCAAGCATGTAGAAAGCTCTGCAATGCTATCCAGCCCCACCATGGATCTTACACAATGGCTTTCACAGCTTTCTGGCATTCAGGGAGACTGTGAAATTTGTAATTTCCCACTCGTAAGTGGGCTGTTCTTTGTGGCTGATACATCAAGATTTTTTTTATGTGATTGCCGGAAGTTTGTTTTTTCATTCATGTGTTTCTCTTGTTTAACATTTTAATAGTGTTTTTCCAAAAAAGATTCAGTTAACCAACTTTCAGTTAATATAGGGATCCTTTCCTTGTGACATTTTGCTTCACAGCTTAAGACATACTTATGTGGACAGGTAAAAAGTAAAAAAGAAGAAAAAAAGGGTATTTGTGGCATGTAAGAAATCCAAATGTCTAATACTGAAATTTTCCATGGATATATTGGTGGACATGAACAACTTGCTTAAGCCTGCCCTAGTCAATTTCCTTTCAAATATGGATGTGGTGGCACATAATAACTGTCAGGGGGGTTGGAAGTCACTCTGTAGTGATATTGATAGTATTTCTAATGGATTGCTAATGGCATGAAAAGAATGAGCCAATACCATTCCAGTATTGCAAAGACCTTGAAGAGCTACAGATCTATGTACTGCTATTACTTATCATTACCCTTGCACATTCTGAGGCTGTTCTGAATATTGGTTTGTCCAGTAGAGCATACTTCTTAGAAGATGCCGTTGCATTATTTCTAATGTATGCTAAAAGAAGTTGAGGTTGTATCTGTCGTTAAATATGACTTAGAAAAAAAAATTGCTGTTTTCTCATGTTGAAAATGCCCGTGTAAGTCTGTGAACAAATCCTGCAAACATCAAACAGAGTTCCTTGCTGGATTTTTTTACTAATATCAACTCTCCCTGCCTTCCCTACTCATTCTTCTGGGAAATGTCGCAGACTTTACAGGTAAAGTCTGAATAATGAGATGGAGGTAGGAAAGAGGAGATCTCTGGTATAGTTACTCTAATCTGCTACATACTACTGTAACATCTAGCTCTATATTGTTTCTGATTGTTCTTTTGCCTTTCATTTTTGTTTATATTCCCTTGTTTTGCCCTTCACTACTGTCTTTGCAGCTCTGCTTAAATCTTTGCTCCCCTTCTAGACCTACCTTGACCTGTGGTCTTCTGGAAAAGATCCCACTGTTACCCAACTTGTCTTCTTGAAGTTTCCATTTTCCCTTATCTTCTTCTTAACAATGCTTTCAAAAGCATGACAACAGGGATAAAATAGGGCTTCTTTCACCTCACATCTGCTGGAGTTCTGTGAGGAGGCTGTGCCTGACCTTGCAAAGAGGTACTCCGGCTGGGACAGTGCCCATTCCCATCATCAGCCACGTTTCTTGGCAGGGAGAGAGAGCAGCTGTTCTTAACATAACTATTTCTTCCTCCCAATGCCCAGGTATCTTGCTGTTGTGCTATAAAACAGTGAGGGAATCTGACTTCTGTATCTGCTCCAAGTGTTTCTTTCCTTGACATCGGCTTGAAATTCTATGGACATTCCTTCACTCCAGTCAGCAAACAGTCTGTGTAGCTTTGTTTCTGCAGCTGCTTCCTGATCTGTGTACAATGGCAGGAGGCTGCAGCTTACATTGCCTCAGACAGAACACTTTGCTTAGAGATGATCCATGAATACATTATCTCAGTGCCTTTTTGTTGGTAGTTAAGCCCTTAACTTTTGCATATAGTACTTTTCCTAATTTATCTGCGTATTGCACACTAGTTTTGATCTGTCTGAAGAGTTGCTGTTTTTTGCTGATTAGGTATTTTAGTAAGAGCACAAGAAAAAGTTTATGTTTCTTCCTTTTCTTTTAGCATGCATGTGTGAGTGCTTATTCTCTCTCCCTGTTGTGCTTGCTTTCTCCCTCTCTCTTTTTCTATTTCGCTGGAACATTATGTCCTTGGTGCTCAGATAGCTTCCTCTCAGCTGAAGTTCCAGTGCTGATTCAAAAGAAATCAACCAGAAGCCCCAGAAAAGGTTTCTTTTTCACAGAGAAAACAAATTTTAGGAGTTTTAAATGAGTAAAAGTATATTACTAAAAATATAGTATTTGGCTTGTGAAAAGGGGTCTCTCAGATTTAGTATACAAGACCAGAAACGTTCTGATAAGATTATGAAACTTTGAGGGTTTATTTGAATGATCTGCTTGTTTCTACCAACTAAATAAATAAAACTCCATTTTATTAATCCTAATCCTTTTATTTATTACAATATATTAAATTAAAGCTACAGCATCTCTTCAAAATTAGCTTCCCAGAACTAGCAACACCAAAGTGCAACTATCAGTCAACTGAGTGGTACAGATACAGCACTGAAAATGCATGTGGATGATTAGGCAAGTCACTCTTTTCCAGAAACAGCGCGTCCATTTCTATGCAGTACCAATAGGAGGTTTTAAATGTAGATATAGAGATTTCAATAAAAACTGTTGAACAGGCTGTTTTCTGACTAATAAACCAGTTTTGTGAGTTAATATGTTGGTAAACAAATGCAAAAAAGACATTGTAAGTTAGAGAATGTCATGAGTTGCTTGGTACTAGGAAGGCAGTTCGTATTCTAACAGCTGTATGACAACTGTGAATCATTGCTGCTTTAAGACATCACAGCTACTAGGAGACATTAAAGCATTCTCTGGGGATTCTACATGAAGTTGATTGAGATCTGAGTAAAGGCATTTCTGTAGCGTTCAGCACTGCTGTGACTAAACGTAATGAGTGGCTTTCAGGTGAACCAGCATGCAGCATATCTGTCCCTGCTTATCCTTGAGTATTTCTAGACATATATTCTGGTTATCAAAATGTTGCTTCATCATTTTATTAGGAATATAATATAAGTGCTGTCACAACTTCTTTAGCAGAAGATGCCTATGAAAATTATGACAGAGTAATTGGACAATTCATTTAAGAACTTGAAACTCACAGATTTAAAATGAACTGAGCTGTGTCAGTTTAGTATATACTACAATGCAACCTGCCTTATGGGAGTCTTCTTGAAGAGTGGATTTAGAAATAATTTTCAAGAGATTAAGGTTATGTATATAAGCTTTTTTTTACAAGTGTATTGAAATACAGTTAGTACTTCTCATAGAATTAAGCAGGAGGAGCAAGTGAGCCCTGGGCTCCAGTCATAATTTTAGATGCAATAAGGAAACAAACACGTGACCAGTACCAAGAGAAGATCCAAAAATGTGAGAACAGAAAATATCCGAATATTGCTGAATAAAAGCATTCATCATCTCTCATGTTGCTGTCCTCTTAAGTCCAGTTTTCATGTTTGGTCTTGGTGTGGTACCAGTAGAAATGACTTGCTCGTTTGTTTTTAAGGTACTAGAAATTTTCTTGGCCACTTATGGTTAGCAAATATGATACATTGAGCTGGACAGACAAGAAAGAATTAGGGACTTGCAGTGATAATGCAGAGGAAGAAGGATCAAATATCACAGTTATGTATGTTAAAAAGGAATCTCCATAGTAACTGCATTTATTTAAGATCCTTAACACATGTATTATTACCTCTTCTCTGACTGGTTGAAATTCGTTGGTCATCTAACAGTTGATGAAACTGTACCCTCAGTTTCTCTCAGAGAGCCAAAGAGACTGAAATTAAAGAAATAAGAATTAGCAGATGTATCTGGAAACTAACACTGAGAAAGTGATAAATAAACATATGCAAGTTCATAATGTAAGTTAAGAGGTAATAGTACTATATGTAAGAAACGAGGAGGCTCGAGAATTATGTTCTGAAGGCTCCTAAAAATGTAGAAAAGGTACAGTGAAAAGGATAGCTGTGTTGGTTAGCTATACTGGTAAACAAAAGCAATGGCAAAGCCAGAAGAATGCGCCTGCAGGTTTTGTTGAAATATGAGTAAGATCAGTAAGCTCCTTCAGATACTCTGATGAAAAATTGCTGGTTGTCATTTTTCTCTTATGGTTACCTTGACCTTCTGTGTATTTTCTGTAGAAGGTCTGTCACTTCTACCCAAATAAAAGTAGCCATTCAGAACGCTTTACATTTTTCTTTTAGAGTATGCCTGGTAAAAAAAAAAAAAAAAGAATGAGTATTTGGCAGTGACAAATGGTGTCTGATCTGTAAGCAGTGTTTGTTGTTGAAATAATGTAGACTGCCAGCTCAGATGTATTTACAGTTAGATGTCTGTGGCTTATACTGATGCTTGTTCACAGATTAAGTGGTTTCACATGTGTCCTGTATATGTTGTTTCTGTACACTGTTAATAAGCAGTTATAATTCATTTGGGTTTGGGAGTGCTGATTACAGAACCTGCACATCACTCATTTTCAGTACCTTTATGGAAAGCATGCTGGAGTAACTTGGCTACAAAAGTGAGCATATGTATTTCTGTGTAGCTGGACTTTACTGTCTATTTAATATCTACAGATACGTTTTCCTTAGTAATCAAAATCTTCTCTCGCTTAGTTGTTTTTTTTTTTTAAGAGAGCTTCTTTGCAGTTTGGTTTCCTTGCCATTGTCTGGTGCTGCTGGGCCAGTGATGCTTCTCTGCAGGCTGAAATTTACAGACACTTTTTTTTTTTTTTTTTTTTTTTGTGGGGGCACAACTCACAATCCACAGAAATGCCCACTTGAGAAATGCTTGCTGATACAGGGAATTTTTGTGGCTCGATACTCCAATTCTGTTCCCTGGTGGCTTTTCATGAAACTCTTATTTAATTTTCCAAGAGAAGGCAGTTCCTCTTGTTCGGTGAAGTATAAAGCACATTTCCACTGAAGTTAATAGTTGTTGCAAGGTGAGATGTGACTTCTGGCTAGAAGAAGCTGCCTACTTGCTAAAAAAGAAGATGATGGCTGTTCTAGTGGCTCTTATTCCCTTCCATTATGGTAGTTTTTCATCTCAGTAATTTGGGTATTTTTTCTTTTTATTCTTTCTTTTCCTTGTGTGTTCTTTTTTTCCTATTCATTTATACTTGATATTACGTTATTCTTGATGTTATGTATCTTAGTTTGTGTTCTATACATTAAATAGTTTATTCTGTGTTTATTTATTAAATTTGGATGCGCAGATGGTTGGTAGATCTTTTTTCGTATCCATATTGTCTACCCTTGTAAACCTTGAAACTCTAGATCTTGAAAATAGCTTCAGAAATTTTTATTGATCGCTGTATACGCCAGGAGACCCTGTACTTTAAGGAAATTGGCTTTCTGTTTCTCAGTCATCACTGGAGGATGGGCAGCTGCCAAAGCTGTCACATACCTGGCAGGAAGTCGGGTAATGTGTTGCAGTCTACATGTGTTTGCTTCTGCTCCCTCCTGGCACTTACGCATTTGTCTTTATGCCTGGTTATGGAAACATACACAGTGTTTTCTCTGGACCTCACAGTGAATAGCATGTTATCAAGACAGGCAAGCAGTTCACCCCCAGGTTACAATAATGCTGCTTTTTAAACTGAGCTAAGCTTACTTAAGGAGAGCCCATTAGATGGCTCTTCCCCAGAGACTGAGCCAAGGATTCAGGTCAGATTCAAAGCATTGTGTGATACCTTTCAAATATAATGACTGAAATACCACCTGTTTGTCCCAGCAGAGCTGTCATGACACACAGGTAACTTTTTTAGCATTTTAATTAAGATACATATTGGAGATAACGTAGAAGGAGGAGTTCTATTAATTAACTTCGTTTAGTTCATCATTCTGTCACTTGCTGGTCATTAGTAAATATTTGGTTTCATGAAGCCTGATTTCTCTAGATGGGTGATTTAGATATTTAAAATTATAGGAGAAGATATTAGTTCATTTCCATGTTTATTAACTGTGATATCTACTTGAACCTTCCAGGTCATATTACATAATACAAAAATATTGAAGCAATATAGGAGCAGTTTACACGTGTACATGTAAATTTTATCCCAAGATGTTATCCTAGCTACCTACTATGAGAATCAAAAATAGCTTTCCGTACAGAAGAGTTAAATTCTGTAATTCTGTAAACTTCTCCAAGTGACACTTGAAAAGGTGGCTTTTTACTTTTAAAATTTATGACTATGTTTTTAAAATGCTGTTTACTGTAGGGCATGTTCATGGTCTCTTGAAATTTCAGAACATAAAAGGGAGTGAATAATGGACTTTATTAGAAGTGGGAACAATAGGTGAAAGCCCTGTATCAAAAGTCACTATATATTGCAGTTGTTTTCTGGGCTGTGTATAATTATCTCAATTTCAGTGGGGGGTAGAATGCAGCTGTTAAAAGGATCGGTTCTTATTGCCTTCACTGTTATTTTCCATTCCATAGTAAAAGTTAAATTCATTCTTTATACCTAAATTAATATTTTATGTCAAGGCCTGGGGAAGAAAGAAAGGGCTTTGGAAGGGAAGAGATGAAGTGTATATGTATAATTGAAAGCTTTGCTAAAAAGGACGTTTTGGTTAAGCTGGTTCCCATGGTTACTTGCAAATAATTATGCAATCTTAAAAACACAAAACTTTTTTTGCAGTCTTACTTCCAGGCAGATAAGTGTCCACCAGTTAATTACCATTAGCTATGTGAGAAGTAAATTAGCAGCCTTGATAGTCAAAATTCATCTTAGCCTACATATTTTACACCTGTGTACTGCATCTTTATTGGCTTCACTAAGATAGATTTCCAAGTTAGGCAATTCTGTCTGGCTAGAGTAATCATTTCAGTTCGCTCTCATGGTTTATTTTTACTTCCCCAAGTTTTATGGTAAGCTCTGAATGCCTTTAGAGAAACAGTTACTGTTTTCTAAAGCAGCATCTATTATACATTTAAGAGTTTCAGTCTTTTCTCTCAGGGCCTTTTTTTCTTATGTACCTAATTTTATTAAAATCATGCAGATCATAGAGACGGCAGTGATGAGAGTAGAGCCTGCATGAAAGCTGGTCATAAGAGGCTACTGTTCTTTTTTGTTTCATTAATAACAAATGTAAGTTTGCCTTGTTAATAATAGTAGTAATATGATTATTATATCTGTAATACCTTATTAACGTGATGTAAAAAATCAACAGATTAAATTCAGCTGCCCCTGTTTTTCTAAATGAAACAAAACTCTGCCATTGCTTTGTTTGTTTAGCAGCCCTGTGTTGCCTTGGAACTGCGCAGTAAACATCACTGCAGAATAAGGGGGTGCAACAAATAGCTTAAAGCTCAGGCTGATCACAATTCTGATCTTTTTTTCCAAGAAGATTTTGACAGTTCTGATTTGTGATTTCTAAGTAGTATTTTATCAATAAAAATTGTACAAAGAGTTGGTTTTAGGTGATTTTTTTCTGTTTGGATATGTTTGATTTTTTTAATGTTTGCAGCATGACTTTTATGATTAGTCAGAAATACGAATATGAAGATACTTCACTTCATATTAGCCCTACTGGATGTTAGGAAATACTACTTTTCTGAAAGAGTGGTAAGGTGCTGGAATGGGCTGCCCAGGGAGGTGGTAGAGTCACTGACCATGGAGGTGTTCAAGGAACGTTTAGATGTTGTACTGAGGGACATGGCTTAGTGAGAACTATTGGTGACAGGTGGACAGTTGGACTGGATGATGTTGTAGGTCTTTTCCAACCTTGATGATTCTGTGATTCTATTCTATGATTCTTTGTGTCCTTTTTGTCTCTTTTTTGTCAAGGGATGTAAGTACTGGGACAGTAAATCACTATTTTGTGATTAATACCTATGATAAAATATTCTATGTATTTTATGTAATTTTACTTTTAAAGCATAGGAGTCATTTTATATTTAGAAAGACTACTCTTTTCCAGCAGAACATAGATACAATTCCTTTTCACATAGTAGTTTGAGTGTTCTACTTTTGCATTCAAAATCTAAGTATCAAGCATTCTCACTAACAAGGGGGTGTGGTGGTGGTTTCAGGATGATGACAAATGATAAAGCTATGAGAATGAGGAAATACTTCTTGGTCACAATACTTTTTCCTCATTTTGTCTAGAAAGTCATGGTTTTCAACATTTATATTTTATTCGAAGAGAAAAATAATTGCAACTTTAATATGAGGATTGTGGATTGAAATGTGCTGAGTAATATTTATTATCTGTGTGCTCTTAGAAGGTTCTGTGAAGAAAGACCAATTGAATCCAGGGATTTTCAAAGTAAAATATACAATGGGTTTATTGACAAAAGTATGTTAAGGAATAAAGAAGGAAGAAAATTATGTACTCATCATGCTAGAATGTGAATTCTCAGTGATGATTCTGGGAGCTGAGAAAGTGATACCTTGTCAGAATGCAGGGTAGGTGTGGAACTGGAACTTAAGATGGCATGGGAAAAGATTCCGAAATTTCCAACTGGGCCTTCAACGGTCAACGGAACAAGGGGAGCTGGTATCAGCAGGTGATTCTAGCACAGAAAGAACTCTTTCTCAGGTAAAGAGAAAATGCAAAATTATTTTCAGGCAAAATTTTTGAAAAGCAGTATCCTTTTTAACTATAATCAAAATAATGCATCTTTTTTTCTAATTTGTTCCTTTCTGACAGTATTGTATATCTGTGTGTTTAAGGAATCAAACAGCATTCCCACTGAGTCACCTGGTGGAGATAATTCTTTTGACTTTAAAACTGTAGAATCACATCATCACTTGGGTTGGAAGGGACCTTGAGAGTGGTTCAGCCTGGCCTCCTGCAACCCTACAAGTATGGAAAACCTCATAGAACGGATTCTGCATTCTCTCCTCTCTGGGCAATGCTGCACCAATGTTTAATTGTCATTTTATGATTTTTTTTTGGCCTCATATCCTGTTAGAACCTCCTTGTTTCAATTTATGATCATTATCCCACAGTGTTTAGTGCACATGATGTACATGTGTCATGTTTTGACCTGAATTAATATATGATGTGTACAAACCAAGTGATACGAAAACTAAAAATGTTTTTTAAGGCAAATCCCTGACATTTCCTCAATATAATTGAGCCTACCTGTGCAGCCTGTTGTAGGGGCCCTGATTTACCAGGGCGGTTGGATTCGATAATCTCTGGAGCTCCCTTCTAACCTCTACAATTCTGTGATTCTGTGATAATATTTAAATAATTTTATTTTTATTTTCAAGACTTTATTTTAGGGAAGTTTTATTCAAGGTCAATATAATTTCACAAACCTTGCTATTTTGTTGATTTTTTTTTTTTACCTGTCCAATGAAAGAGTTTCCTGACTAAAGTGTGCAAGAAGAGATTTTCAGAAAGACACTTCCCTTACAACTTTTCAGAACTGCTGTTTTCAAACCACAACAGCTGGGTTGTATTATGACAAATATATCTGAAACTGCCATTGAATCAAAATGAAAGTTCTTTATCACCAATAGAACCTTTATCAGACTGGAAAGCAACCATTATGAATCACTGGAAAAACAGATCTGAAACATGTCTGGATTTTAGTCATATTAATGAACTTGAAAGGGAATTCATGTCTATTTTTTAAGTAGGGGATAACTAGAATGGCCACACAGTTATGCAGAATCAGTTCTGGAGGGTAATGTGTCATCCTTTTACTGTCAAAAATCATCAGTCTTATTATATTTTTGTTGCTAGAAGTGGCTAGATACTTAATAAGCATTGAATTCAAACAGCTGGATAAGGCAGCTTCCTCTAAAGTAAATAAATAAAATTCACTTTCCTTATTCTGTATTTATTTCTCTACATGGTGCTACTCTTCTTCTCACAAATTTTTCATTGAGGAATCTTTTATTCTCTGTTAAGTAATCACTTTGTGGTCTCCTGTTCTTTTTTTAAATCTCATTCCCTTTACTTCAGTGCTCAATATTTTCTCCTTTTTTCTCCTGTCTTTGTTCCAGTTTCCTATTGCCAAGTCCCCTTCACCTGTCATATCCGAGCTAAAACACGAACATAGAGGTTACCTGTTTTCCCCTCTACAAATGTTTTGCAGGACTTCCTGAAAAAGTGCATGAGTTTTCCTGAACATAAGAATTAGCTTGTAGACTTCATAGAGCTGGCTCAGAAAAATCTTGTTGTCTGTTAGACTGGAAAAACCAAACTTAATTTGGGTAAATGAAGTTGCGGGATAAACTACCCTGGACAACAGAACCTGAATACTCCATAACCCTCTGCATATTGCTACTTGCCAAACCTGAGGCTGACAAGAAAAATAGCTTGCTACATCAGTTCCCTTGAAAATGTTACTGAACATTTAAAGCATGGGCTTTGTTCAACAAACTCAGTTGCTCTGTGGTAAATTCTTATTGTGCAGGTTATCAGGTGTAGTCAACGTAGTAGTTCAGCAAGGGGAAATCGTGGTAGCCTTCTGTGATGTCATGACCAGCTGAGTGGATGAGAGAGAGCAGAGAATGTTGTCTGCTTTGATTGCAGCAAGGCTTTTGACACTGTCTCCCATAACATCCTCGTAGGTAAGCTTGGAAAGTGTGGGTAAATGAGTGGAAATTCAGGTGAATTGAGAACTGGCTGACTGGCAGAGCTCAGAGGGTTCTGATCAGTAGCACAGTCTAATTGAAGGCCTATAGCTAGTGAGTTCCCCAGGGGTTGGTACTGGGTCAGGTCTTGTTTAACATCTTCATAAATGACCTGAATGAAGGGATGGAGTGCACTCTCAGAATGGGTGATGATGATACAAGGGTGGAAGGAGGAGTGGCTGACACACCATGGAGCTGTGCTGCCATTCACGAGACCTGGACAGACTGGGGAGTTGGGCAGAGAGGAACGTTATGAGGTTCAGCAATGGCAAGTGCAGAATCCTACACCTGGGGAGGAATAACTGCATGCATCAGTACAGATTAGGGGCTAGATGACCTGCTGGAAAGCAGCTCTGCAGAGAAGGAGCTGGTGTCCTGGTGGACAACAGGTCGACCATGAGCCAGCAGTGTGCCCTTCTGGCCAAGAAGGCCAGTGGTATCCTGGGGTACATTAAAAAGAGCGTGGCCAGCAGGTGGAGGGAGGTGATCCTCTCCCTCTACTCTTCCCAACTGAGGCCACATCTGGAGTACCGTGTCCAGTTCTGGGCTCCTTGGTTCAAGAAAGATAGGAAACTACCAGAGAGAGTCCAGCGGAGGGGCCACAAAGATGATAAAGGGCCTGGAGCATCTCCCTTATGAAGAAAGGCTGAGAGACCTGGGGCTGTTCAGTCTGGAGAAGGCTGAGAGGGGATCTTAAAAATGCTTATAAATATCCAAAGGTCAGATGTCAAGTGGATGGGGCCAAGCTATTTTTGGTGGTGCTCAGTGTCAGAACAAGGGGCAATGGCCACAAACTGGAACACAAGAAGTTCCATCTGATCATGAGAAAGAACTTCTTTACTGTGAGGATGACAGAGGACTGGAACAAGCTGTCCAGAGTGGTTTTATGAGAGTGGTTGATGTCCTCTAGGTTTCCAAATGGAGCATAACTCATGTTTCTTTGCACATATCAGGAAATCTCAAGCAAGCTAGAAATCCTCCTTATCAATCACCAACTCAGCACAAATCAAGGCATTCAAAATTTGCAGACTTGGGCCAGTTTGGTTTAAAAAGATTAAAAATATAAACTTAGTACTCTTTTAGAATTGTTTGATGAAATGTCCATGATTAGATTTAGAGTTGTTTGGATCAAAATTATACTCAGACACATTGAACATTTAAAATGAACTAATGGGCTACAAATCAATGATTTTATTGATTTGAAAAAGCTAGCCTTCAGTTTATTATTCGTATGTCTTGAATAAATGAAATAATCTAATGCAATGAGTGCTTCAGGTGAAAAAACACATGAACACTCTCCAAAAAAATATGAATATATGATTTCAGTACTGTCTAAAAATAATGCAAGTGAATTCTGTGTTGTCATAACTTATTTTGTTGTGAATTAGTGTTATTCTTCATATATGAATAGCAACAAAGTAGAATGGATGGTTAGTGAATATATAATGAGTGTGAACACCCATAACAGGTAAAAAACTCAGTTTCAGCAGAACACTCTTTGTGTTGCAGTATTTTTAAATATTCATCCTGTATTCTGCAGTGACATTAGAAACAGGAGAGCTTGGATCTTACATGTCACAACAGAAGTAATGTTCTATAGATGATTCAAACTATGATCCTTATCATTATAAATACTGCTTTCATCATATTATAATTTTTTATTATTCAATATTATGTATCCAACAAGTATTCTTTATGAAAAGGGCAACAGTCTTTTCAAGATAGGAAGCAAAACACATACTCAGTTCTATAGAAAAAGAAAATCAATGTTCAGAATGTTGTACTTAGAAAAAGCCTCAATTTGGGCTTTGTCATTGTGGTGATAAGCCAAATGTACTCTTTGTCCCACTGAGATATACAAGATTGTAGCAGGAGGGTGTGGGGGGGTGGTAAAATGTACATCTATTATTTTTATTTATGAAAATTTGCATATACCTATTAAATTATGCATGTATCTTAACATTTGTGTATTTTGATATGTATAGGTTCCTGTCCATGAGGATGCAACATGAATGTTTCTCTTGTTTTGACATTAAAACAGCAAACTAATAAGCTATAGCTGTGTAATGATGAAAATACTGAAAGAAGTATTAATATCATTGGCCACAAGCTGAAGTCTGGAATGGAAATAATTTGTCACTAAAAACCCCCCAACAAAATTTTCATGTATTTTTCATACAACTCATTGAATTTTATCACAGTATAGTATTGTTGTGAATGCATGTAACATGTAGACTAAAATCAGTGCAGTTTTTAACTCTGAAATTAGGAAAGTGGGGGTTGGTAGTAATAAGCAAGTCCTTCCACTAGCTTCAGTATATGCGATTTTAGTTGTATGATCATATAAACTGACTGAGCCAGAGCATTCCAGAATATGAGCAAAATGAAGGACATTCAGGAAAAGAGCAGATGCTCAGAGTTTTGTTTTTTCCTCATTGTTTAGGGGGATATTTACACGTGCTATTCAAATCATTCTCTGAAGATGAGATTTTATTTTTTTTTTCCGTGTTACTTAACTTTATTGTCTGGTAAGAGTAATCTGGTTTTAAGATACTCAAAAACTGGCAGCATGCATGTGAAAAGAGGATGAGCTTTGGGTTCAATTTTATAAATGGGTCAGCAAGACACATAATGTACAACAGTGTCCATTTGTTGTATGTGTCCAGTGAGCACAAGACCTTTAACACCTTTATTCTTGTAGAATACTGTATTTTTTTTTGTAGCGTGTGATGCTTTAAAAGCCTCTCTTAGAGGGATTTAAAATTGGAAGGAGGCGAGACGCACAGTTAGCAGGTTTCACAGTTATTTGAGGAGAGCAGAGAAGTACTGAGAAGTTGAATTCAAAGCCAGATACTTGTAGGGGAGTGCTTCTATATGGCATTGCACTTTGCTTCTATTTCAGCAACCACTGATCCTTTTTTCTGAAATTCTTCCATCTGTAATAGATCTTCTACACACACAGTCTTCCCCGTACTCTTCATAGTATCTTGCCACATTCTTGTGTGCTCTTGTCCACCCTGTATGCCCATCCATGATTCTGTCCTAGACCCTTCCTGCCTTCTGTCCCTTCTCTTCTTTGACTCACCTTTCCATCCTGGGCTCTTGGTCTGGCTGGGTCCATTGGTACTGCCACCAGCTTCCATCCCTTCTCCCTGTCTAATCTTCTTGCCTCATGTTGATGCCAGGGCACATAAACATATACACAACGTCCTGCCATCCCCCTAGGACACAATTCTGTCCTTATCTAACCCTTTCTTTCTGACTGAAAATCAATCAAATCTGTCTTGCTTGCTTTTTCATACCTTCTAGTGGCCTGTATGGCTTCAGATAGGAAAGATGATTCTTTTATTCTAGGTTCCTGTATTGTAATCTCAAGTTTTCTCCTGCACAGTAGAAGTCCTTGGTCCTTCCAGTTCTTAGCTGGAACAAGCTGATGGCAGATGGAAATTTGGTGATACGGATGTAGCTGCTGATCTCTTGCCTGTACTGCAAATAGATGAACTGAGAATTATTTAAAAGTTCATTGATGAGCCAAATTTAGACACTTCACAAAAATCAACACGTTTCTGGTGCCAAGGTGAACCTTCTGCCAGAGTGGAAACAGGTGGAGAAGCAAAACTTCTTCGTGAAAGATTTGTAAGATTTTTTTCTCCAAAATGTCTTTCTTCCCAAGTAGTATATTTTTAATCAATTTGAGGAAGATATGCAGTGTGAGTATTTCAATGGCAAACAGATTTGGCACAGTAAACAGAGTCATATAATCAAAAGTACTGACAGTTCTTAAGAATAGGCCTGAGATTGCTGCCTATCACATAGTGTTTAAAATAGTTTCTTCAGCATCTCTCCGTATGACAAAATTCATAAGCTGTGGATTGGAGATAAACATCTTTCACAGTATAATTCTGAATTTACATCTTTATTAAATTCAGTATATAAATCATACTCATTAAGCAGTAGAGCAAAGCAAGAAAAAAAATCAATTATAGGACTTAATAGAGCATTGTGTTGAGATTTAAATGACTGCCATGAAAGCATAAAGAATCTGTTTGACTTTCATTAAGTGACAGTTTACTTCTATTGAAGAAGTTAAGCCTATTTTCAAAAACTCATTTAATATTGTGCCATCTTCCTTTCTCAAGAAATCTGGTTAGTACTTGTTTACAGCAAACTGTTTTGCTGTTTTGATTGTCAGAACCTTGGAAAATATCAAGGTCAAATATAGAATTGCAAATTAATGCAAAAATGCTTTTAATTTACTGATAGATGATCTACTCAAATGTTCCTATTTTTACACTTATAATTTTTTAATTGTAAAAGAGAGGAGTGA
Organism: Numida meleagris; assembly: GCF_002078875.1. Classification (NCBI taxonomy): domain Eukaryota; kingdom Metazoa; phylum Chordata; class Aves; order Galliformes; family Numididae; genus Numida; species Numida meleagris. Next base: position 39,726,683 of record NC_034409.1, read on the forward strand.
AATTTAATGAGATGAAACTGATGGCTTAGTGTTATTAGTTGGAGCTAAAACATTTTGCTTGAGTGATACACAGTTTTTCTCATAGAACTCTGCCAATATAATTCAGTCCAAAACTCAAAATAAAATTACAAACCTAACTTGGCTTAACATAACACAACTTTCACTGAACTTCATAGCAGTATGTGGGAAAGAAACAGAAAAAGCAAATCGTAAGTTACCGTAGGTCATAACGCTACCTAGTAGGCATTGTGATGAGGCTAAAGTTAGGAAATTTTTTTTTTAATAGAAGATACCAGCTCTAAAAACTTTCTCTATCCTAAGCAAAAATCTTTTGTCTCTTTATTTTCTAAATCTCTTGAGAATTCATCATTCTGTAGAAGTGTGTTGTAGAAGATTTTATGTTGGCTTCTTACACACACTGAGTTTGTTTTTAGGCATTCTTCTGTTAAGAATGTCCTTCGTATTGAGGCAGAAGTGTTTGAGTCCATGTTTATGAGATTTTCTTCCTTGCGTATTTGAAGGTGTAAGTTAAATGAAATATATAATTAATTATTTGGTGTCTCTAGAAGATCCTATTGTTTTCTGTACGAAGGCTACAAATCATGAGTCTACAGTAATACCAAGCTATTTTCATTTATAAACTTTCAAAAACTGAACCACAATATTAATTACATAGTAACTTAAAATATGTTATCCCAACACAGATTAGGGAGTATAATGCCAAAAGTGTTATGTAAGAAAATCTACACAAACATGAGCTTGTGATTGATATAGCAAAAATTCAATTTGGAGTTTACTAACTTAAATCCTCACAGCAGTACAAAAGCTGAATGTAGAAAAGTGGGAAGTGACAAAATTGCTGGTCTGAGTATTACAGGCTAGTGGGAGGTTGGAAGTTAGGAGAATCAGTGTCAGACTTTGAACAAAGCTGGCAACATTCTGCTCCTCCAGCCCCTCCAGCTCTCTCTTCTACTCGAATTCCTGGGAAGAAGTTAAAAAAAAAAAAAAAAAACAACTTGCTCTGAACTCTTTGACTGGTCAAACTTATTGTTATAAGTGTAAAAGTGCTTTAGCAGCAGAGTTGGTCTCAGTGATCTCTCTGGAGGTCCCTTCCAATTCCTACAATTCTGTGGTTCTGTGAAAGCCTAAAACTCATGTTTGGCAAAGTTGCCATAGTGATCCTTGGTTGTCTTTGATTATGGACTCTTAACTACGGAAGATGAACAGCTCCACATCTTTCTAAAAATCTAAAGAGTGAATTAGTGCAGCGCTTTTGTCTTAACCTTATAATTTCATTTAAACCCTTCATCCTGTTTGCTGTATGTGTCAGTGAAGTTGGGAGAGAGAACTGTTTGACAGTGTCCTCATAGTAACTGAAAGTACAGACTGTCCCCAGCAGGCAGACAGAATGAGGCTGGGCTGTCAATCGGGATGCAATTTTAAGTTAGAGACAGGATAATTTCAGACAAAATAGAGAACTTGGTCACAGGTCAGGTGTCTTTTCCTTGTTCTCTCCCAGACAACACTAATTTCCAGGCACATCTTGTGGCCTCATCCCTCTCCTTTCCTCCTCCCTGCTATTCTCTTCTCCCACATAGCTGTACATGCCATTTCATTAGGGAAAGCTGTACAGTTGCCGCTGTTCTTTGCTCTCAGGGCCATCTCCCTACCCTTTTCCCCTTTCCCCTTTTCCCGGGACGTGGGCCCTCGGGTCCCCCATCCCCTTTGTCACGGAATCGGGCCTAACGACGGTAGTCCTTCTCTTCTGAGAACTAGGTATGTCCACTACATGATGTTATGATGTGGAATACCAATAACCGAAAATCACAAAACCATGACAACAACAGAAATAATTCTTAAACAATTTGATGCCAAATTCCTAGTCAACCTGTGCTTCACTGTATCTTACCTAACCTTAAATGATTTGGCACCAAATTTCTAGTCTGTTTGTGCTGCACTATAGCTGGATGAGTTTTATCAGAAGACCTGTCTTCAGAAGTTCTATGAACCTCTGAACTCTATCAGTGACCAATATAGTCAGCAAAAAAATTAATGTAATTCTTTTGGATTGTTTCTCAGCATGTTTAAGACATTTAGACACAGGGGGAAGAATCACAGAAACAGAGAACAGTTGAGGTTGGCAGGGCCCTCTGGGTCCGTCTGATCTAACTCCTGCTCAAGCAGGGACACCCAGAGCAGAGTGCCCAGGCACATGTGCAGGCAGCTTTTGAAGATCTCCAAGGAGGAAAATCCATAACCTCTCTTGGCAGCCTGTGCCAATGCACCATCATCTGCATGATAAAGAAGTGCTTCCTGATATACAGACAGAATCGACTGTGTTCCAGTTTGTGCCCATTGCCTCTTGTCCTGTTGCTGGACTACTGAACCCTCCCTTCAGGTATTTGTAGACATTGATAACATCCCTTCTTAGCCTCCTCTTCTCCAGGCTGAACAGTCCCAGCTCTCTCAGCCTCTCCTCAGGAGAGAGGTGCTCCAATCCCTTCGTCACCTTGGTGGCCCTCTGTTGGACTTTTTCCAGTATTTCCATGTCTCTCTTTTACTGGGGGCCCCAGAACTGGACACAGTGCTGAAGGTAGAGTGTGCAGTAGAAAGCAGAGTGGAAGGATCACCTCTCTTGACCTTCTGGTGACACTTTCTCTGCCAAATGCAGACTAGAATACCATTGACCTTCTTAGCAGCAAGGGCACATTGCTGACTCATGTTCAACTTTGTGCCCAGCAGGACCCCAGGTCCTTTTCTGAAGTGCTGCTTTCCAGCAGCATAGCCCCTAGCATGTCCTAGTGCATAGAGTTGTTCCTCCCAAGGTGCTCTGCTCTTTTCCTTGTTGAACTCCATTAGGTCCCCATCATCCCACCCCTCCAGCCATGTCAAGATCCCTCTGGATGGCAGCATAGCCCTATGGTGAGTCAGCCAGTTTTGTCATCTGCAAATTTACTGAGAGCACTCTTATCATCCAGATCATTAATGAACAGAACAGGACTCAGTTCTAACCCCTAGGGTAGTCTGCTCATTACTGATTTCTAGTGAGACTTTGCACCACTGACCACTACCCTCTGGGCCTGGCCATTCATCCAGTTTTCAATCCAGTTTTCAATCCAGTTCACTGTTTGCTCATCCAGCACTTATATCAGCAGCTTCTCTATGAGGATCTTGGGGGGAACAGTGTCAAAGGCCTTACTGAATTCCATAAAGACAATATCCACTGCTCTCCCATCATCCCTCAGGCTGGACATTTCAATTATAGAAGCTTATCAGGCCAGGCATAGTGATTTAGTAATGGTATTGACTACCTGATGCCATTTTGGTACTAAATAAATATACTTTGTATTAAATACCCAGGGTCAATTTGAACATAAACAGTGCGGTAGCTTATCAGTGATTATTTACTATTAGAACACAGGTTTGAAGAAGCTACATATAGTACAGCACAACATTATATCTACATGTGAGCAGGAAGGAAGAGGGAAATCAAATGTGAAATTTGATGCACAGCATGAAATATAGCTAGGCCTTATTTGGATCCACATGTATTACCCAAATCTATCACAAAGATGAGTTTCTTCCATACTCTTTTCACATGGGAGCCAGCTGTATTCTTTGGAGCTGAAGGGTGTGAGGAACAGAACAGAACTCCCAGGAGGAGTGGAATGGAGGAGATGGGAAGAAGCTATGTAGTGGTCTGACACTACAATATCAACAGAAAAATTTGTTCTCTCTTCCCTCACTTCTCTGGTGAACACTAGGTACTGGCAAGGGAGAAAAGGGCAGTATTCATTTAGATGATACTTACAAATGAGTTGTACTTTCCAAACAGTGAGACCCTCAAACACTGCATGAGGGTTAGCAGTAAGGACTGGTGGGCTGCTGGCTGGAACTGTTAACACCAGGCTTTTGAATCCTCCACTTCTCCAGATGAACGGTTAGTTACCCTTAAGCCATCCCATTGCTTTCAGTTACAGAATCAGGGAAAGCCTCAAGTGAATTGCTTGTGAATTCTTGGAACTTGGCTGCTAATTAAGGCTGGCCTTTGTAAAGTTCAGTCCAGAGTGCCCCTGTGCTATGGCTGGAGCTGCCTGACAGAGCTCCTGTGCATTTGAAGAAAGGCTTTTGGGTATGGAGCATTTCCGAGCTATGGTTGCTGAAGTGAGACTGAGAGTGATTAAAGTCTCTGGAAAGATGTCATCAGTACTGAGAGTAGTTTAAGCCTCTCACTTTTTTATTTGCCCTGAACTGATATAGGAGAGCTAACACATTGTCACTATCACCATACAATAGCAGAGGCATTATAGCTTTTTAAAGTTCAACCATCACTTCCCAAAGGACTGCAGATGCTCCTGGGGCTCTGCATTGATGTCCCAGTTTGGTGGGAGCTCAGTCACTGCCTGGAGTCATAGGGTGTTCTGCTGTTGATCAGAGCTTCTTAGGCGGGTTACATGGGGTCAGACATCTCAGGCCAAGGAGGAGCCTGGGAGGGCTCTGGGCTGAAACCTCTGTCAAACATCAAGTATCTTCATGCTCCTCCTCTGACTCCAGCATCAGGGAAAGACAAAAGAAAACAAGAAGGATGGTATGTAAACCAAACTGTTTTCTTGCTGTAGCCCAAGAATAGAAATACTTCTTTTGTTGAGAATAGACCAGCGTGATTCATTGTTGTGACTGTGGAAGTTGTAGAAGGAGTCTGTCCCTTCCTGACTTCAGCACAGATCATTCTCATAATGCATATAAATTACACTGTACAGGAAAATTATTCATGTCTGAAGCTTCCTTATTATGTTGTTACATAGCTTGGTATTTTTCCCTACCAGTGGTTACAAAAATACAGCTACCAAAATCAGTACTTTGAGATGCATCCACTTCTGAATGTGAAGTGAAAGCCATTTTATTGAAAGCTCTGTCCAGCTGCAGGAGCTGTACCCTGTAGTTGCTGGGGAAAAAAAATAAGTGCATTGGAACCACCACTGAAGAAAAATAAGTGCATACTGGACATTAAACTTGACTGTCAAGCTAAGTGCTGGTAATTTTGTTTTCACATGATGTCTTTTTGATGGCCCAAGGCTAGCAGATTTCTCTTCTTCCCCTTCTTGTTATTTTATCAGTTCAAACCTGAAATGTGAAGTATGTTTATTAGGAAACCAGTGTGGTCATTGCTTTGAATGGATGATGCTGACAGTGTAGCTGCTTATACGCTATTTGTGTGTTGCTTTGCCTGGAATTTGGACAAGCTTGCCACTGAAGCAGAAAAAGCACAGCCAGTGTTGTCAAATATTATTGGTGCAATGTGCCTTTATATGTGCCTGGCTGAGCAGCATCAAATGGTATTTGACATGGTTCTTTCCCAGGGCCATAACTTGCTGCATACCGCAGTCTCTCAGTGAAATAATTTATTTTATTTTAGACTTGCATACATATCATATTTATAATCCATCGAGATGATTTGCATGAATTTGTAAAATATTCCTCCACCTACTCTACTTAATCTTTTCATTTCATATTAATAAGCTACTTTTATAAAACCAAGGCATCTTTCCCTCAATAGTATTCTTGGATTGAATCGTCTCAGTGCATCTAAGTATGATATGCAGCGGTCACAAATACGTTTTTGAAGCATTAAAAAGAGCTAAAATTAGCACTTTAGCAGCTTTTATCCATACAAGTGTTCGGATTTTTTTTTCAACTATTTCTTGGATGAAGACTTTCAAACCTGTTAGGTTTTTCATTTTGTTTGGTTTGGTTTGGTTATATTGGGTTGGGTTTTTTAGGAAGCACTGAACTCTTTCTGTTAGCTCTAAAGAAATACAAACAGCATTTGTTGTCTCTGTCCTCAATGCAAATAGAAATCCAACTACATTATGTAACATATTCTACACAGAAGTCATGGGGAAATGCCACAGCAGCATCATTTTGGAACAAGTTAATCCTTTAACAGTATTTTTAAATGCTACTTTGATTCTTTACAAAAGCTATATTTTTAGGATTTTTCTGTTGAATGTTCATTTTGAAATTCATAAAATATTTTTTTAGTAGTGTAATAACTTTGCTGCCCACCTTTGCAAATTTAAAATGTAATAGATGTTGACTTCTCCTATTTTGCTTTTTGTACAAGTTTCCTTCTATTCCAATAAATTATGTGAAAAATATATGTCAGCAATGAGAACAGATACCTGGCATGAGTGTGAAGAATTATTTCTATTTTAGCTGAATTTTGATTAATCTAGGCCGAATAATAGTGGCATCTTTTCTGCATGCTGTTTTTATTTTTCTGTTCTCTTTAAACGGAGATGAAAAACACCTGCCAATCCATACTGAAACATTTGTGTCTCATTGATTGCTACCTGCAGAGACCATCCCAGTAATGACAGTATAACAACTTGGTGGTGAAAATGATCTTTCTGTCTAGTCTTGTGTGGGATAACTCCCTACAGAGAAGGACAAAATGGTCAAAGCCTCAGTGCTACTTTGCCTTAGACTTGTCTTTTCACTAAGATTTTGTTCATCGTACCTCCTGCTTGCTGCTGGCTGTAGATGTTTTTTTTTAGCCCTAGCTTATGAAATTATAGTTTTATTAAAGCCTGTACAGTATGTTGTTAACTTGCTAAGACAAATCACTGCATTATTTTTAAACCCAGATAATAGCCTAGCCTGTTTTGTTTTAATTCTAAATCAAGTTCCAGGGAAAGTAACATGTAATGGATTTTTTTATTATAACCTAAAATGAATTTTAGTGGGGACATCTTGTCCAGCTATGAAGGATTTATCACTTTGTCACCTGTTTGTTGAACTGAATTATTATAAGATGGTAGTCATAAATGTACTGTTAGTATATAATCTGTTGCCACTTTAAATAAAGATTTGTATTTTAAAGTAATTTCAAGAACACCACTGTTGAGTCTCCCTCCTAATTTAGGCAATATAATTTATTGTTGCAGGGTTCTTTTTTTCCCTTGAAGAGTGAAGGAGGGAAGAGAAGGCAGGAAAGAGGAAAGAATATGTCAAAAAAATTATTCATCAGCTGTTGTCAAATGTAGGGAACAAACCATCTGGATCAGAAGCAAAGGAGGAAACCTATAATCTTTTCTAGTTATAGCAATATTGGAGCATTAGTTATAGAAATAGTTTAAAATATTTCAGACACGAACATAGTGTTCTTTTTAAAGATTGCATATCCTGAAAAATATTGAGAGAGAGATAACTGTGTGCTTTTTCAAACTTACTGTGGTTTGAGATTGTTTAATAGGGGTGCATAAAAAAACATGCCACTGCATCTGTTTTATATTCAGTGTTCACCTAAAAAAGAGGTGGTGCATTACGGAAGATACCAGAATTTCTAGCTGTTTAGTATAAAAATCATGCTTTCTACATACATCGTTTTAAAAGAAGTTACTTTTTATTTTCTAGGTGTGATATGGTTCTCATATTTTAATTTAAGCTTCCTAATTTCTGAAAGTGATTGATCCACACTGAATTGAAGCTCCAAAGTCCTACTTCTTTTCTTTGAGATTGATCAAGTCTTACAAATAGTATACTTGTTTCCATTGCGCATATTCTGTTTTTTTAAGCGACCACTTGTATGTGAGAATTGTCATAATCTCTTCCAAACTACCATTGCTACTATTATTCCTATGAAATTGTATTTCCAAAAGAGAATAACATTCAGTTCTGTTTCTTATATTTCTGTCTCTATTCTGTTCCTCCCTACGTCTGCCTGCCTTCACACTATTACGGCTGGATCTCTACCAAGAGATGCTTTCATATTTTTTTTGTTTTGTTTTCTAATCACTGAAAGGTTAGGCATGCTTGCCAAGATTTTCAGAAAATGTAGTACTTTATGAATATCTTAGTTCCAGGTTTAAAGGAACATAATTTTCAGTACACACTGAACATTAGTTCTATGAAAAATAAGATCTCTTTAACACGAGCTAAATAGTGCCAGCAGTCATCAGCTCAGAAAGTCATGGATCTGGTACATTTATTATGGTCTGGGTGGAGAACAACAGCTTGTCAGTCACCTAAATGATTTCTTTACACACTTGCATTCTTCTGGTCTTTCTGAGCTAATATGCATTTTCCTAAGGTGGATCTGATTTAAGAAAAACAAGACTTGTTATGATCTGAAAACTGATGACTTACCACATATGATTTCAGAGTATGTGAGCCGCACACTAAACAAGATATTCTGGAGAACAATTTTCAATTGATCCAGTATATTAGTATTGATTTTGTTTTTCCTTTGGAGCTTCACTGGTACAAATTTGGAAATAACTGCATGAAGCACAAACCAGAAGCCAGTGTCTGTGTAAGTGCACTACTTAGCAGTGGTCTGCTTGTGCTTAACACTTGTTTAATATCAAGAAAACAATGAGATTAAGTCAGGGTTAGTATTCAGTCTAGCTCACATCTTCAGAGCAGGATCTCCAGCTAATTCCACTGTTTTCAGACTGTCAATTATAACCAGAGTATAGCAAAGCAAACTTTAACAGTGAAAATGTATTTTCTTTCATTTCATGTAAACAGTTTATCCTAGACAACTCATAAAGGGAAATGTTATGGTACATTATTCAAATATTGTCTTCCATCCAAATCGCTGAAATTGTATTAAAACAAAAATCAGAAAAATATCATTGCAAGTATGCAATTTGAGATATTTTTTTTAAAAAAAAAGTTAATGGTTTTTCCTTGTATAGGAACAAAAGTTAAAGTTTCTTATTTCCAAGTCTGGAAACTCCTCATAGAGTTGCCATTTATAAATGCACAAAAACCCTAAATAATTACTCACTTAAGAATACCTTTTTGAGGAATATGAGTATATATTTATTATAGTAAATCAGTTATTTTCTCCAAACAATATGAAATTACTTTTTTTTCTAATTTGATTCTAGTCATCAAATTTTCTATGATGATCGACTACTAGAAATACATTAGAAAAGAATGAATTTTTATGATTAAGTTTGAGGTTTGTTTTAATAACTCAGACCAAACAAAATGGGATAAATTAAACATTGTTTTTTAAGATCATCACTGAATTAATTTTAGTATTTATGAAATTATAAAATGAGCCTTTTCTATCTATTGCATTTGAATATTGCAGAACTTTTTCATCTCTATATTTATCAGGCAAGTTTAAACTTCCCTTCTATTTATTGCCCTCAACTAGAGGGTAAAAATACAAGAATGTGAAAGAATCTTACGGTAACGAGTAGTTACCATACTGCTATTAAAATATATATATGAGTATGGGAATAGTGTAAAAATCAGCAAGGATATGTAATTCTCTTGGAAAGATTCTGTGAAGAAACACCGTAAAGCTCAAATTGTTGTTTGCTCTTGTTACTCAGGGCTGACCCCAGTACTGAGGAGAATACTGAAGTATTCTGCACTTGCATTGCCTCAGGGTCTATTAACGTGGGCAGGCGGAGTATTTACAGGTCTTAAGAATCATTTCATATATTCATTAGGGTACCTTCATATTTTCCAAGAATTTTTATTCCCAAAGAGTTTGTTCAACTATTGAATATCAATTAACATGAAAGGTCTAAGAATGCATCTATACATTTTGTAAATTGTACTAAGATTTGTAAATCTTGAAAAAGAGAAGATCACTGTAACTAAATGAGATTACCTGATTTATAAAGCTTTTACTTGTGTGAAGCTTATTGTTTGATCACAACTTAGAAGAGCTCCGAGACAAAACAAACTAGCTAGTGATCTTCTTTCAAATAATTACATTTGTTTTCCCTAGTGATTAACAGAGTATCCCATCACTCTCCTGAGTTCCTAATCCTCTTCATGTGTTTTGGGATTGTGCTGGGTGTCTGCAAGTACCAAGGAAATATCTGTTGCAAAGGGAAACTAGGCAGATCCAAAATACTATGTTTTGGAGATAACAGGAAAGCCTTATTATTACCTGTCACATAATCAACACTGAATCCATTAACAAACTAAAAAGAGGGACTAGAATCAACAGCAGTAAGGAAGTGATGACGAGAGAAAGGGTTAACCTTGTAGTGCTAATTCTGTTCGTATTGGAAAGCTCCTTTACAGCATCTTATTTTTCATTTGTGAGGATTAGATTTGTAAATTTGAGAGAGGAGGGGGAAGGAATGAGCAGGAAGACAGAAAAAGAACCCCACAGAATATTGAAATTTTACTGTATGGACAGTAGGTGGATTTGTAAAGAGACTAAAAGCAAGCTGACTCATAAAACACTCTATCAAATAATAATTTAAATAAATCCTGAAACGTGTAAATAAAAAATTGCAGCATCTTATCGAAAATATTGACTTAGCAACTTTTCTTTTGTGAAGCCTTTTATTGATGAATTGATTTAGTATCTCAGTACATTTTTTTATTGCAGTATTTCTCAGATATCCCTTTCGAATGTAAAATACTTATGGTGTTGTGCTGACATAAAAGTCAAGTACTAATGGAGTTATCTTGATAGTTATAGAAACATTACATGCTAAGTGACAAAGGATTTAGGGGTAAGGATTAAAGAGTTGGACAAACTGGAAATGTATGAAACTGCCTTGATTTAAATTGCTCAGGATAGGGGATTTTTTACTCTGTTTTTGAGGATGTTATATACCATGGAATATTACTTAAAAGAAACAGTAAGTAAACAATATAATACAGAGTGATGAAAGGATTTTGAAGTATTTCTGTTGGAAGAAAAAAAATGCAACATTCAGTAAAAAACGCTATTTTGCAAAAAATGTCTTAATGAATCGGTAGCCATTTTAAGCATGTGATGATATTCACCATTTCTAGTTTTGTAAATTATACTCCATTTTCAAAGTAAAATGAAGGTGGAAGTTTAAGGTTGCAATTTTTACTGTTTCCAAAGAAAATTATGTTAATTCAAGTCCAAAATTTATTCTGCCTTGTATATTTTCAGGGAGCTTAGTTGAATTGCATTATACCAAAGTTATCATTCTGCAGGGAATCAAGTTTACTGGAGCCAAATAGAGACATCCTGTCCTCAGTCCTTCATTATTCAAGGGCAATAGTTGAACTTCTCATGAGTTTCTGCCATTAGTCTTGAACAAGATAAGAGGTACAGTGAAAAAAATGTGCTTTCTAGTGAACTATTGTAATCCACGATGCTGTGGCAGTCTTCTAGTATTTGATATCAAAAGTGGTTTGTATGCATTTTTCATGTATCAAAATCCATTTGGAAAATGGGATTATTCTCTGTTGTCTTTCCTTTTGCTTTTCCTTTGGAGTGAGTTACAGATGAGTGTGATACACAGCTCACATTAGACATGATGCTCCTTTATTTACTTGGAACCCCTGCTACAAAAAGATGGGAGTCACACACATCAAGCTAGTTTTTCAAGTTTGCACTTTAGTGTGTTGATGACTAAATAACTGATCACCTGGTGGGAAACTTTGATTGCCTGTCAAGGCCAATCAAGAGTCACTGGCAGAGAAAACACTTATTCCAGCAAAGCATTCCTATTCTAGACACGATCAAGTAATCACAAAGACCCTCTGAGATGAAAACAGCTTCCATGCAGGGTACTCTACTACAACTGCTTAGTTGCTAGCAGCTAGCTTTAAAGAATAGACGTGGAGAGACTGCTTTTGCTAAGACTCGTCCACAGTTCTGGGACTGCTCTCCTGAAAGGCTGAAAATGGACTTTCATGTTATTCTCAGTCTAATTATCTCAGTTGAAGGCAGAACAGAAAATGAATTTTAAATCTGGTTTGGCCAGAAGGTAATGGTGATAATTGAGACAAATTACTAGAGGAGGGAAATAAATATCTGTCTTCATAAGCAAAGCAAAAAGGGCATGGACAGAGTGAACATGGAAGAAAGTCACTGCTTGCAGTTTTCTTCAATCAACAATGAAGAACAAGGTCACCTTTGAGTAGAGAACATCTGCAATTTAGATCTCCAGCCATGTCTATTCAGAAACTTGGAAGCCTGGCATTTCATAATTTTATTAGTTCAGGGTAAAAAATCTCTTTGTTAAATACTAACACATAAGTTATCTCCTGAATGAAGAGCATTTCACTGTGATTTTTGTTCTTTACTGATATTTAATGTAAAAAAAACAAAACAAACAAACAAAAAAACAAATGGATTTACAGTGCTTACAATGATGCTGTGTTTTTTCTTTTCATTCTGACCCTGTCATAAATCCAGGATAAATGGCTTTCAGCCATTGGGTAGAATTTTGTCTAAGCCACTGCTTAAAGGAGTTTGATTGTTATTGTGAAAACGAGTAGATTCCCTCATTATGGATCAAGAGCCAACTTGTTCAAATACCATATGAGCATGAAACAACATATACAGTCCCTCTCAGATTTAAAAAAAAAAAAAAAGTGATGGTGAATTAGAATCTCGGAATCATAGAATGGCTTGGGTTGGAAGGGACCTTAAAGATCATCTAGTTTCAACACCCCATGCTGTCGGCAGGGTTTCCAACACTAAATCAGGGACTAGACCAGACCAATTACATATGTAACGGTTTTGATGGAGGTTGTACACAGACAGTAAACTGATTTCTCTGTGGTGGTTCCCAGATCACAGGCAACAACATGAAAGAGAGGATGACTTCAGTTCTACCAAGTTGTTGCATTACTTTGTAAAGTTATGGGTAGATAAAATGGACATGAAGCTTTTATTTCCAGCCCATTCACATGGATCAAGGGTGGCTTGCTGGCACTCTTGGAAGCCAGAACTACAGTCCTAATGTGGATTCATAATGTCATGATCTAGACCCATACAAGTATCACATAATAGGATTTGGTTCCTTTGTTGTCAGTCTGACTTTAGGATCTCTGTTATTTTATTGCCATTTTAAAACACAAACAATCAATTAAAGCATAGATATGGTTTCTTTTGCAGTGATACTGCCATGTGTAAAAGCTACTGTTTTGTATGCATATTGGAATCTTTTTTTTGTATTAAAAAGGAGTCAAGTACAAAAAAGCCACAGGATCCCATTGCTTTTAATAATTCTTCATTTGAACTATCTGTGTGGAAAACAGACTAGAGAATTCCTGGTCATTTTTGCAGATTATGACAGCGTGGAGGGAAGCGTGTGAGGCAGAACTCTTTGGATTTAGCCACTGTTCCAGTGCCTGTTTGATGCTGAAGGTATTTTATTGGTGAGAAGACAGATGAGGTGGAAGAACCTGTCAAGTGTTATCTATGACAAAGTGAACTCTAATGAAACAGCGATGGTAGCAGCTCACCAGTTGTGAGCATATGGACACTGCATATACTGTTAGAAAAAGAGAGATCAATGGTGTTTATACAGTAGATTCTCAATAGTTTTTTCTACGATAGTTATCTTTTTCTGACTTCTGTATTAGTTTTAGGACTGTTTGCAGAATGTGGTTTTGCCTGTCTGAATTAATAGAAAATTGAAATGTAAGTTAGCTTAAATCTCTTGTGGAAAGAGTAATATCTGGTTCAATTAGAGAGTAAATGAAATGAACAGTGTAAAGAAGGCAAATATGGTTGAGGAAATCGTAGATGGAGAGACAAACAACTTGGACTGGAAGAAATAGATTTATTGTGAAGAAGGGATGAGTTACTTTGCATTTATATCAATCTACTTTAACTTAAAGCCTGTGTCAACATTCAACCAGCTCTCACTCACTTTAAAGAGACTTTGACTGTTCTGAGCAAGAAAAACATGTGAAAAACACTATATAGACAGAATAACAGACTATCCCTTACTCCAATTCTGTTGTGTAATTTAGTACCTATGTACCAACCTCAATTGATGACAACTGAAATTATCTCTCTATGTCTGCAGAAGAATTTTGATATAAGCAGTATTAATACAAGTTTCTGCTTTTCTCCACAGCAATACATTTCATCTTTGTTCTTCAGGTTCAGCTCTTGATGTGAAAATAGGTCAGTTTTTGTTCTCTGCTGTCTATCAGTATGTGTGTCAATCAATCTGGTAAAGAACACTCCTGTTAGGGGTTATATTTGAGATCATCAACTCATTTCAAATAGGCTTCTAAACAGATGGTTTCTCTTGGTCCCCAGAAACATTATCTGGATTTGAACCGTTGATATGAGTGTGAAAGAATCTGTTTATATTCACCAGTCTAGCTTCCAACTATTAAAATTTTAAAGGCACAGATTTTATTCTGCATGAATAAAGCATATGAAAAATCACTGTACTGGATTAATAAGTAATTAGTGGAATTTCCTTCAATTAAAACTGAACACACAAGCCTGCAGCCTTGCATATTGAGTACATTCTTTAAAACAAAGTAGGCGCTGGTATAACTTGAGACAGAGCTGTGATGTAAAATTTTCCAGCATATATTAGTCTGATAAATTTTGAAGGTGATTTGCATTTTATGCCTTTCCATTCCTGATGGCTCTTTAAGACTTTCTAGGTTGTATTTTCCATTGGATTTTATTAAGTTGCTCAACTGTTTGGCAAATAGGGAAATAGCATTGCACTCAGAACAGAAATATGCTGCCTACATTATTTCTGGTAATGCAAATAAAATATCAAAGTCATCTCATGGATTTTGCTGAGAATGAGAGAATGAGAGATCTTGTCATCTACTTATGAATACTCCTACCAGCCAATGACAGACTTAAGTTGCATACTGATGTCCACATTTTTTATTTCCTTATTTCATTTTATTTTTTGCCTCCCTCTCTCCTAGAAATGCAATACTGTTGAATGTTGTTACCACTGCTTGATGTGCTATACTTATTAATAGTCATAGTCAGGATCAACATCCATGATGATTAGTGTATGTTACAAGATGCAGTATAACATAAAGACACCAGAACTAGATTTAAGTGAATTATTGAGGGTACTTGAAGCAGTGTAGGAAGAGAACCAATGGTCTTGATCTGTAGTTATTTATTTCTCTTAGCTTGATGTAGACATACTATTGGTACAATTTCTGTGAGATAGCCTTATGTGATGTGTATTACAGATGCACGAATGCAGTTGTGTTTGTTTCTAAGTTGTACATGCTGCGTGTAATGTATTTGATTGTGTATTTATGATAGTATAATACAGCATCTTGATTGTTTTGGTAAGGTCTAGTCTATCTAAACATCAGCCCTGCATATCAGAACCTCTCAAGCATTCAAAATAGTAGAGGGTACTGTTACTGCTCTTCTTATGGAAATCAAATCTTATAGTAGAAAATACTAATGACTACAGAATCGTGGAAGAGCTCGAATACTTGAAATGATGCAAAAGAGACATTACATTTAGTTAAAAAGCATACTCCTAACATCAGCTAGTGCTTATTTAGACAGCTGTTGCTTCTAAAAACCATTGGTACTGTGTGTCAAAGTCAAGATGATAACTGAGTATGCAAATAAAGGATCAGCATTGCAGTATATTCAGAATTACATCAGCAGCGTGTTCTAGGTTGATTCTGGCAAGTAAAGAAGATGAGATTTCTCTGTTGATAAACTAGCTCAAAAAAAAAGTACAAAAATGCTTGTAGAGCAAGTAAAAAATTGTAGTTATGGGGGGCTTTGTTGTTTTCTTTACCAAATACTGGTTTTGGTGTTTAAAAAAAAAATCTGAATAAAGTTGTTGAGCTGGAGAGGTTTTTTGCTTATCTAGAAAAAATAAGCTTAAACACCTTAAAAATTGGCTACAAAAAATCTTTATCAGAATATCAGAGTTCCATGTTGGTAGGTATTCTATTTGAGCTATCTCGTAGTCCAGACTACAAATGAAACCTTTAGTCACATCTCCCTTTCATGCTCTTCCCCTTTATAGCTTTGAGATTTATGAATTACAGAGCCGCAATAGCGGCTAATACAAATTCTACTGAGTTACATAGTAACCCCTTTAAAAAAAAAAAATTAAGTTTCAGTATGCCAGTCTCATGATTTTGCTGCTCCTTAAAAGCAGCTTATGAATACGTGGCAATAGCAGTACACTGTAGTTTCTCTTTTCATAGCAAGTATTTCAGCATATATGGCTTAAGTAGAAATCAGATAAGCTGATTTTTCCCAAAACTCAAACGTAAGCTCATAACCATCAGAAGCTTCTGTAGTGGAAGAGTTTCCTACTGTGTTTTGTATATTTTAAAAAATTAAGCAGGCTACTCAAGGCAGATATGAACATGATGTGTATTCATCATTGTAGTGCTTCTTGCTCAAGAATAGCAATCAGATACTGGTAGAAACAGGTATATTTTTATCATAATAAGTAAGCCATTTCTACTTCTGGAGGGTGATATATACCCAAAAGGAAGGATTCAGCTTGTCTGGGTTTCTTGAATGTTGATTTAGTGAGTTGGAAGACTATTATTTGTTTAGTGGAAGGCTTCATAAGAATAGCATTGAACTTCCTGTGGTCCAAAATTCTGTGACTCCTGTAGCCACTTCAGAACTGAGGGTTTAGTTCCTGTATTTATATGTATTGCTGTAAGTTTGTAGTCTTATATCACTTTTAGCCAAGCAGTTTATTTTGTGTTAATGTTGGCTTGACATTATACTGCTTTCAGTAAAATATAGTGTTGCGCTATGTCCAGGACTTCCTTTAAAATCTTGCTTCTACCACACCGACAGTGGGAAATGGACAAGTGTCAGGAAGTTTATGCTACAATAAATAGTCCTGTTCTTTAGCACGTTCAGAGCATATGACTTCATTTTCAGCAAAGATGAGAAGGAGTTCTTTGCTTTCTTCATAAAGCACTGAGCATTGATTCTCTGTAGTCACCCCCAGAAAATATTTCTTACTGCATTCTCCTTTTCTCCACATCTTGCTCTGCTTTTCTCATTTTTCTTTTTCCTTTCCCAGAAGAATTCTACAGTTTAAGAGCTTTGAGTCACAGATGTTTAATCGTTATTTCTGACACACAAGACAGAGTAACTTCGGCCTTTTAAACTAGATATCCAGGTTTTGCTGTGAGTTGTTCGAAGGGTCACATTATTGAGACAATTTTTTTTTTTCTCCTGGTGGAAGAAAGCAGGAGTTGTTGCCTTCTTAGTTAACATAGAACTTAAATGGAGACTTATTACACTGCTAACACCTTTTGAGGGTCTGTCTGTCTAGTACCATCTCATCAGTGTGGTAAAAGAATAAGCTACTGCCTCAAGTAATACAAGTAGCTGAACTACAGTTCACTTTCATACTAACAGTAGGGTAACTCTATTTTAAATTTCTCTGCATGTCACTCACTATTGTTAAGTACACTTGATATTGTAAGATTCTACAAGAGGTAATACAAAGGTACTGCTTGTGTCAATAACTTTATAGCACTCACAACTGTTGTTGAGGATGTCTTCAAGCTATCTATCTTTTTAAGAATTGCATTCTACTTGGTAATCTAGTGCATTCCCATAAAGAGATGAACTAGACTTGAGAGTCTTTCCATTAATGAGTTTTCCAGGCTGTACAAAATAGCTATTAAGATGAAAAAACTGTGACTTAGTGAGGTTGAATTAGATTTGTTACAACTCAGAAGTGAACTCCCTTCTGGTAGCTGGAGTGAGCTTTTAAAGCAGATAAGAAGAATAGAGCATGAGGCACGCAGCAATTTTTCATTGTTATTGCAGGTGACATCTAAACTGGCAGCATGCAGGCATAAGAAGGGCATATAAATTAGGCAAAAGAATTTCTTTAGACTTTTTCAAAAGTATCGACAGAAGTGAGGAAAGGAATGAACTTAAGTAGAATGTGAGAATAAACATCATCATCATTCTTACCCATCTATCTTTCAGTGCCAAAAAAAACCCAACACCTGGAAATAAAAGTAGTTTCAGAACTCTGTTCTGCAGTAGGCAATAAATAAAAAAATATCTGGACTAGCTTACCTTGGCTCCTAATATCATGTGCATATTATAGTCATTTTTCATTTTGAAAAGAATTAGATTACTAACAAGCAATTCAAGGAAAACATTTTTCAGAATGGAATGGATCTTTCTGTTCTGTGGATATTACTAAAAAAATCGATGAATTTCCTGCCACTTTAGGATTTTCAATGATCTTAGATCAAAGTAAAGTCTGGTACATGATCATAACCTCTTGTTCTTGCCATTGCAAAGCTTTGACACATTCTGGGATAATGTTTGACCATCGCAGTTGAGCACTACTGTCAAACCTGGGCAATGACTAATTTAGGTTCTGTCAGTGCTTTTATCAGACTTTTCTCAGTCTACCTAACTGTAACTGAAATGAAACTTCCGTAGCAGAAATGCCTCTACAGTACTTGATACAAAAGTTTAATTAGAAAACAAATAGATCTGTATAACCTAGACAATGGCTTTTAAGAGAGAGGGCTTTTGTGTACCATAAATGAAGAGAAGGCTTTTTCTTTGCCTGTTTGTTCACTCGTTTTAGATTAAGCATATGATTTTTGTGTACTGAAGTGGAAAAGTAGTCAGATGCCAAAGACCCTTCCATCCTAATAACTTTTTCTCTGTCTTGCAAGAAGTTACAAAGGGATCTATCAGATATAATTCTACTTTGAACCAGAGCATACTCTTTGTATATATGGAAGCAGTCTCCCTGACCTCATTGGTTAGCCCACTGTTAACCGTTTTTGAAAAGTTTTTACTTTTCAGTATATCAGAGCTATTTAGGAACAGAGGGATGAGTTTGCAGCTCTCAATTATCTTCAGCGCCTTCTGCCCAGACATCTGATCTTGTCATAGTACACTGCCTGGGGGAGGCTGTGCTAGGGACAGAGGCAAGCTCTTGATCAATGCAAATATTTGTTTTATTAATGAATGTTAATAAGACAGTATCTAAAGTAGTAACATGGTAATACTGAAATAACCTCTACCTAAACAACAGCAATTAGAAATAATAGCACTTGCAAGACAGACAAGCACACACGCCTAACTCACTCATAGCACACTCTCAGTAGCCCATGGCCTGGCTGCACCCCAGGGGTCATGGCCCATGCTCCTGTCTCAACATGGACTCCTCCTGCAACACCATGTCTCAGACCCCCACACAGCTGTCATGCCTATGGGAGGCTACTGTCTGGGGTCTCTGTGCAGATCCCTCCGCATGCAGCTCTGGCTGAGACTGCCAGCAGGTACCATGCCCATACTATAGGAGTTACAAGGGAGCATTGGGAACAAAGTGGGGATGAATTCATGGAACAAACAGTCTTGCTGAGTTTACCAGAAGGATAGGAAGGTGAGAATGTGGATGAAGTAGTTCAAAGGTGGATTTGTGGTCTTGGCAATTAACCTTACTGGAAGAATTTCAATCTATTGGCCCATTTTTAGCTTTTACCTTGTATTTCAGATACTCTGAAGAGAGAATAGCCTCAAAGAAGACTTAGACAAAGCTTCTTTCAAGTTCTGCAACTTAAAATTAATGTGATGGTTAGGTTTTATAAATACAATTTGTGAAAAAAAAATGAAACCTACCATCCATCAATCCATTTAATTCCACAGTTGTACCATCAAAGTATAGTCCTCATATTCTTATCTACTCTTTCATAAAAAAAAAATGTAAAACAGCCTGATAACATTAAATAATATGACACAGCATAGAGACTACTGCTTCCTATGAAGAATGGCATAAAAGGGATATTGCAATTGCATCAGCTGTATTGGAGAAAAGAACTTTCAAACTTGCACTGAAATGCACTGCAAGCAGCTTTTTTTCCCTGCCAAATACTTGCAGCATAATGGCAGACTGGCTGTTGATTTACAAAATATTTTTACTCTGTTTATTTTTAAAAAGAACCATATTTTTTTTCCTGTTGAGTGGCACTAAAACAACATTACATGATGTAAGCAATTAAAAATAATTGCAAAGGCTTGAAAGCTAAATACTAACAAGTAAAGGCCAAACTCTGAAGTTTATGCTTTGGTTTCCTTAAACAAGATTCTTACTTGTTTCACTGCAGTTTCTACCTTGGCCCTTCCTAATTTAAAGCACACGTAGGACTAGATTAATAAAACAGACCATCACACTTTGTCTGTAAAACCTGCATCTTTTAATGCACTTAGTTATCAGTGCCCCAGATAAGTTTTATGTTGAATAGCTACGAATGAGCATACATTGTTGATGTGTGACTCCAGATTCCTCATTCTTGGTTTACCTTACCTGGACACAGTGTTGACTCACCTCAAAAATATCCATGCAGTATGGTTTAGTTCTTTTATAAGGTGTATTAATTACCGATCCTTGTTTTTGATGTGTCAGAAGCTTTGTCAGTGCAACATGTTACAATAAACTTCTTTCTGTTCTCCAACAGCACTGCTTTCTAAAACATTCATATATATTTTCAAGTTTTTTGCAATGTATTTTCAGCCATTTTGTTTCTGTGGGTTAGCTCAGTTGTACCTCACCACACTTTGAGGGCTCTCCAACATCAGAGCATGGATGTGATCAGATAACAGTGCTGGCTTGACATATCTCAATATATGAAGCGTGAAGGTGAAAACTGCAGTCAGCAGTGCCAGTCAAACAGATTAATACTGTTGCTGTAACTGGAAAAAATGACTAAAGCAGGGTAAACTTATTATCTTCTGTAAATGCTGCTCTCACCTAATTTGATTTAATTTTAATGATTTGAGAGCTAAGGAGTAGGATTTTTTGTACACTTGTAGATACCTGTAAGTTGGGTGTCCATTTTACAGTATTGACCTCAGCTGGTTTTACAGCCAGTAGAAGGGCAATTAATCTTATTCTATTTCAACCTCTGTTATGGAATGGGATGACTCATCTTCTAAGGGAGCTGTTTCTTGCCATTGACTATGAAAGAACATAGTGTCTGTCAGTTAAATCAGGGCAGATGAACTTGCCATGCAGCTTGCTGTGTTAAAGTCCTGGAAATATATATCATTCTGAAACTCAAAATACTTAAGAGAAATGCACAATTACTTCAGGGAAGCAGAAACAGCAAATGTTGTAGTGGATTTGTAAGTACACAGGTAGTGAACTGAAACTGTAGGTTAATATTTATGCTTAAAGATGGTGGGATTTTATGATTATCTGTCTTTTTCTTTTCAACAAACACTGTATTTTTGTTATACGAGGAGGAAAGGAACATGGACATAAGGTACTTTTCTCCATTTGAACAGATGGTTCGATGAATGGGTCAAACATGCCTTTGCCCCATGAGTGTATTGTATTCTGAAAAAAGATATGGGAAAATACCTGAGAATTGTAAAATGATCTTGCTTCATGTTAACACATGACATCCTCATCTAGTGTTTTATATTCAGAATTTCAAATAAAGACATCTTAAATTCCCTTTTAAAACATTATTTTACAGATTTTGGTATTGACAAGAACTCTGGCTCCACAGTATATGCAACAATACCTTAGTCTTGTATTTCATGGAAAGTGGTTGCACTTGTTAGCACAAAGCTGAGGGTGTGATGGGATTGTTTTATATCTCTATTAGATCAACATTATAATTAGAGAAGAACTTTCTTCAATCTGGCATATCTTAACCTTTAAAAGTATTCTGTGGGCAGGCAGGTTCACAAATCATTTAGTTTCTCAACCATTTCTTCTCTGTAGAATTTTGATAAGGGAAGGTCATTAAATAATTAAGAAAACTATTAGAAATTGTGTATTACGTATGATAGCAGGAATAAAGACAAAACTAACATTGCTAGCACTCTATTTATGAAATTAATCATACTTATAATTGGATTTTTTTCTTGCCCTCTCACAATTACTTTACAGTCTCTTTAATTTTACTTGTTCTTTTCTCTCTTTGTTTTGTTATCATGGGGCATTTTTCTCCTGCCCCTTTCCTGCCTTCTCTTTTCAATTTCCTTAACAGATTTGGAATGCAGTTAGAATCAAGGTGAACTTCTGAACTTAGTGTTCTTGAGCTGATTAGAAAATGGGCATAATAGGGAATCTCATTTTTAACAATGATTTTGTGGCAGTAACTGAATAGCATCTTTCATCTAGAGATCCCAAAGTGCTTTGTAAGCGTGAGGCAGTATTATTATTGTTCAAAAAAAAAAAAAAAAAATGGAGCAGATAAATTTAGGCATGCTTTCAAAAATGTTCACCTTTGAAATGGGGTCCAAGGCCTTTAGGCACTCAAATGCTAGGTCAAACTTTATCAAAGTAACTACCTGGGAGCTCCTTCTGAATCTGTACAGAGCTGCAGATGAGGAGAGAAAAATCACAGTGTTATGAGATGAACAGATTAAGTCAGTACAGAGACATTCTTCATCTTGATGTATGCATTTCTCTTACCAGGTTACTTTTTCTTGATACTTTTTCCTGGTAGAATGGTATTCCAAATGCCTTGTCTTTCAAAATCTTCACAAACACAATTTTCCTAGAGTCCTCAGACACACAGGAACTTTGCGTTTCTACTTTTAATGTGCAAAGCATCTTCCAGGGTTTGATGGCTGAAAAGAAGAAAATATAACTAAGCCATAAACATTTTGCTTTACAAGAAAGAGAGATGGATGGTTTAGTTAAGAAATAATGCTGTTATCTCTACTGGAGCTGTGATGATTCAGTAGATGTGGGTTCCTATTAAACCTGGAAGCTATGCTTCTGCCCATTCTATTCAGCCTATGTTTGGAATATTCAGAGATCATTATGCTTTCAGTTGACCCAGAAACAGAGACAATTCTAGCATTATAGAATGATAGAATCTTTTGAGTTGGAAGGGACCTCTAAAGGTCTAATCCAGTCCAACTGCCGTTCAATGAACAGGGACACCTACAGCTAGATGAGGCTGCTCAGAGCCTGGTCCAGCCTGACCTTGAGTGTCTCCAAGGACGGGGCTTCCATCACCTCTCTGTTCCAGTGTTTTGTATTGTAACTTTTTTTACCATTTTCCTCCACTATCAGAGTCATAAAATCATAGAATAGCTTGGATTGGAAGGGATCTTAAAGATCACCTTGTTCTAACCTCCCTGCTATGGGCAAGGTTGCCAGCCACCAGGTCAGGCTGCCCAGGGCCTCATCCAACCTGGCCTTGAGTGCCTCCAGGGATGGGGCATCCACAGCTTCTCTGGGCAGCTGGGCTAGTGCCTCACCACCCTCTGAGTACAGAATTTCCTCCTGATAGCTAACCCAAATCTTCCATCTTTTAGTTTAAAGCCATTCCCCCTTGTTCTATCATTTGGTCTCCCTCCTGCTTGTAAGCTACCCTTAAGTACTGCAAGACCACAATGAAGTCTCCCCAGAGCCTTCTCTTCTTCAGACTGAACAAGCTCTGCTCCCTCAGACTTTCTTTACAGGAGAGGTACTCCTGTAAAATCATCTTCATGGCCTTCCTCTGGACCCACTCCAACAGCTCCACATCTTTCTTGTGTTGGGCAAGATGTAAGAGATACAGCCTCAGCCAAAAGTACATTACGATACAGTGCAAATATTTGTAGCAATGATAATAATTCTTTCACTTCGTGTTCAGAGCATTCAGGGACTAGCAGTGCATCTGTTTGTATAAATCTACCTTGTATCACACTGTAACTTTCAAGATGCATTTGAAGAGTAAATTGCCATAGTCTCACCATAGATGTTGCAGCCCCTCAAATACTGGCCCTCCTCTCTGCCCTTGTTTTTTAGTGCATAACTCTCACTTGCTTGTTCTCTTGATGCATTCGTAAGGATACTTTAGGTGAATGCCCTTTCAATTTAGTAATTCAAGTGTAATATTTATGTTAAATATTTGTTTTAAAGAAAATTTGATGGAGTCTAAATTCATAGTGTAAATTTTTCACAGAGAAATGTAATTAAAAAGAATTGTTTGGGCTTACTTTACTTGCCACTTTCAAATGGTACAGAAGCACAGAAGTTCAAAGGGACCTTACAGATCATCTAGTATTGGAAAAGAATAAAGGGACAACATTTCCTTAAAGACTTTATAAGACACAGCTAGGTTTTACAGGTCTCTGCTTGTTGGCTTTTTTCCTATGAAAAAAAAAAAAAGACAAAGAATTTTGAATATTTTAATGCATTTTAGTGATATAATGTTAAATTTAAATAAAATAGAAAGGTAGCAAGCTACCACCTTTTTAAATGTTCATCTTCTTGGCAGTAATGCTTTTTTAAAAATTTCCACACGATATTCTTAACCGAAACAAAATATTCCCCCATATGTCCTGGTTTGGTTTCAACTGCTGCTAGCTGTGGCAGCTTCTGAGTGTTTGTATTGGGAACATCTTTCTGCAGAACATCCCTTCAAAGGAACAAAATGTCACTTGAAGAGAAGAGCAAGCAGGTGCACCTAGAAAAAGGTGTTTAATGATGTGACTGCCACATCACTAACAGCTGACACTCACATTGTGATATTAAAAATTTAACAGTTTAAAGCTCAAAAATAATCATGTAAACATACTGGCAACTGGAATATTCTCCAAATCTGCATATTCCTGTTGTTCCTGATGATTATGTTAGTAAGTTTGCTATTGTCAATAATCTATTACTAGGTAAAAACAGAGGGGGCAAAACTTAAAGACTGCTAATATCATGTCTTAATATTGCCAAATAGAAGAGATTTTTTTTTAATACAAGCAGTTGTATTAAAATACTAATTTTGTATTAATACAAATCTTTTTGTATTAAAAGGAATGGGAATCTGCAGAAGGTTATCAAGTAACATCATTATCACTAAGGTTATGCACAGATTTTGCATGTGCTCTGTTTGATTTCCAGTGAAAACTGACAGATATCAGGATCCTGCTAAAAATAATTTTGAACATCAGCCTATTACAGCTAAATATTCTATGGAACAGTTGTTTATTTTTCCCGTTTCTAATATTTTTCCCCATTTATATTAACCAAAAAAATAAATGTTTGCTTGCCAAATTCTTGTCATTCTTACCGCGCATCATGGGGCCAATAATAGTACACAGATCTTCTTATTAAACACCCCTACCGCTTCAAGACAAAAGTAGTTATTTGCATGGTGTTACATCACTATTCTAGCTATTTATCCCTGGCTGTCCATGCAAGTTGAATTTACAGAGGGGAAAAATGTGTGGACTGTTGTTTAAGGAGATGTCTTTTTTAACATATCCTCTCTGGCTGTGTATTGTTAGGAGATTTCTTGACTTCAGAATTGCTTTATCTGCCTCTGGGACCACTTTACTTACCATTTCTTTATGTTAAAGGTCCAGCATGAGGTATTCTTTTGATCCTTCTATGAAAGTTTCTTACTTGGCTGTAACTTTGCAAGAAATATATTGTCATTTTGCTAGTTAAAATCCTGCAGTATTTGCTCTTTATGTTTTTATAGATAATTAGGCAGGTGTTTAACTCTTGGGAAAGAAAGTGTAATATTTTGCAGATGTAAAGAATGAGCACATACCTGCCTAAACTTCAGATTCCTTGAAGAAAATCTTTCAGATAATGATTTTTGTCATGATTAGTTGTCTCATTTGAGTCATTCTTCTTCCTTAAAAATGCTTTTAATTATCTGTTTCCTGTGACAAACCCCTACTACTTGCATGTTTTCATGTATGCATACGTTTACAGTGTACTAAGCTTGATCTACTAATTTCTGAACGATATTAAGCAATGACAATGCAACCAATGGTATAGAATGGATGGCTCTGATCAAATGAATAATCTGTAACAAAATGGAGCCTAATTCAGGAGTGTTCATAAATGTTCTCTTCTGTATGTGAAAGTAAGCTGGTTGTAATACATACAGTTTTGTCATTATGGAGTTCTTTCTACTTCAGCAGTCACTAAGACCACTAACACTGGAAATCTTAAATCAGTACCCTGGCAAACTCGTATCTGAATACTTTTTTAAAGATTGTCAAAAGAACTCTCTGGGTTTTTAATATCGATTTTCATTGAAGCACTGCGGATGTTCCATAAGCCTGTGGGAGTTAAGGTCATGCTAACATTTTTTTAAATGGGTAAGGTAACCTAGGTAATTATAAGCCTGTCAGTCTGACATCAGTCTCAGGCAAAATAATGTAAATGCAGATGTGGGACTTGAATAATAAAGAATTGAACTACACTGAAGCAAACAATGTGTTTTAACAAGCACAAGATGTAGGAAAGGGAGCTCAAATTACAGAATATGAGTGCTGTCCAGGAAAGCATTTAGTTGCCATAATGGATAGTAATAACGAGGGGAGCTTATTCATCCAGAAAATGCCAACACGAGCTAATGTAATCAATGATCATATATACAGGGCAACATAATAAAACTGAGGAGATCATTTTATCCCTTTACCTATTTCCAGCTAGTGAATACAGAAAACATTTTCTATTCAGTAAGGATGCTGGAAACCTGAAGAGGAGTCAGAGAGCCCGAAAACTCATTTGAAAATATTCTGTGATACATTATCTCGAGGAGTTTTATTCAACTCATTTAGTGAAAAAAAAAAAAAGCATTAAAGATTAGATATCATTCTGTAACTGTAAAGATGGAGAGCAGAAAACTGAAAACAGAAGGCTTAAAACCTAGAAGACAAAGATATAAACAGATTATAAATTGAAAGATGAATTCATTCATTCTAGAAAGAATTGTCATGACACTGTTGAAAATAGCAGTGGTGGATTCTTTAAGACTGGAAGTTTATAAATCCAAGTTGTGATTTTTTCAGGCTTATTCTCGGCTACAAATAGGAATTTCTTCTGGGAATCCCTAAGCCCTTTGTAATCCTGCAGGTCAGACCGCATGATAACAATAGTCCCTTCTGGCTTTCTAATCTGTCTGTGAGTCAGCAAAGAAGGTATGTCTTTGGGTTGTGCTGACGTTAATGCTTTGCTGTAATTGGGTCTCAGAGAACTCAGCGTCTTGCCAGAATACACCTTTACACATAACCATTGGCTGACATGGCAGTGATAACTCTTAACTGACTCTTGATCACAAGAATAGCACTGAAAAAATCATACTATTTTAGCACTGAAAACAAAGGCTATGCTGCTTTCATCAGTTTAATAGCCAAGATTAAGACAAGTAAGAAATCTAAATGCAAGTAAGAATGTGAAGAGGTCTGTGGGATACTGAAGGAATGTTTTGCAAATACTGCATAGTTGTCCAACCTTTTGACTTGCCAGGACCACACTGAGCAAACAGGAATTACCATGGACTGCATATAAAATATATAATAAATTTAATGTATATAAGTAACAAAACTTATTTTGAATGTATTTTTATTAAAACATAAAAAACAGGGAACAACAGAAACATGATACTAGTGGGATGTTTGACCTTGGTTTTGTAAAACTAATGCATCAGACTGGTTCGATGGCAGTGGTTGCCATTCCCAATGAGTTCTCAAGGTGTTCATCAGAGATTTTTGATCAAATTTTACTCTTCCTGTGTGCCATCCTTTACAATAATTGGTCACAAATGTATGTGTTACCAAAAAGTGATGACATGAATAAGCGTGACTGTGAAGTGAGGAGTATCTTTCTGGTAAGATAGGGCTTATGAAAGTCTGGTACATAGACATAACCAAATTTTTCTTTGAGTTGAATGTCTGATTGCAACTCTATATATTCCATGTGAAAATTTGCATGTAATGTATTTATGTTGACTGAAAATGGAGTTGCAAATATACAAAACAAACAATTTTTTTTTTGCAATCTTGAAACCTATTGTCAAATTTCTGTATCAAAATGGAAAGTACTGCTGCATATTTTCCATTGTTCACAGGTCTGTGTTTAGCCAACGTATCAAAATACATGCAATTATTTGCCATAACTTGAGCTTGCCATAATTTAAGTTTCATTTCAAATGCTGTTATTGTCTGATACGTTGCACAGATAAGGTGATTTTCACCTTGAAGACGCATGTTTCTCTCATTTGAATGAGAGATGAAATCCACCAAAAATCTAAATCCGTGAGCCATTTTTAATCTTCATATTCTGGCACAAATTTTGCTTTTAATTCTGTAAAGGACTTCATTTCACTTTGCAAAGTCTTTTTAGCATTTTTCTCCAACTTAGCCACCTTCCTTCAGAAAAGCAAATGATGACCCCATAATCACATCCATACTTTTAATGAAATCCTACAACTGGCAATGATTCAGCCCTTTGGACTTTATGAAATTCACAGCTTTGATGATGATTTGCATGACATTATCCAATTTTAAAGCTTTTGCACATAAATTTTCTTGATGTCTGATGCAGTGGTATTTCATCAAATATGAGATTCTGGTGGTAATTGCAGCATCTTCTATTAATCTTTCAAGTCCCTCTTTTTTACCAACCATCACTGGAGCACCCCTGCTGGCATGCTACATGGCGGCTCTGCTCCAGGAGAGCAACTCATCACTCAGCACCAGCCAAACATCAGTGCACTACTAACCTCATCGGGGCTGAAACCAGGTCACGAGGAGGGCTGTCAAACAGTCCTGTGAACAGCAAAAAATATGTAGCCGTGCTTTCCATTTTGATAAAGGAATTTCAGAATAGGTTTCAAGATTGCAAAAAAAATCATCAATTTGTTGGTTTATTTGTGACTCCATTTTCAGTCGACATAAATACATTACTTGAGAATTTTCAAACTGAAAGTATAGAGTTGCAATCAAAAATTGGATCATGTCTCTTTACTAGACTTTTATAAGCCCCATTTTACCAGAGAAATATCCCTCACTTCAGAGCCACGCCTTTCTCATGTCACCTTCTTTTGGCAGTACATACATTTGTGAACAACTGTTTCCAAGGATGGCACACAGGAAGAGTCAAATTTCATCAGAGTCTCTAACACCTTAAGAACTCACTAGGAATGTCAACCACTGCCATCGAACCAGAGACTAACTCATTATTTCCACAAAAACAAGGTCATGTATTCCCACAAGTTTTATGGTTTTGTTGCTCTTTTTTATGTTTTAATTAAAAAAAATACAAGTTAAAATAAGTTTTGTTACTTACATTCATTATTTATATTATATATTTTATGAGGGCTACTCCAAAAGTAATGCCTCCTGCTTTATGGTGTTGGCCAGCAGTGTCAGAGGCAGATGCTGGTGGTATGGCAGTAGAGGTTGAACCTTCCTACCAGTATTATGTTACATGTGCCGTGTGACAGGTGGCAGCAGAGGGGCTTTCTGAGAAAATGGTGTCTGACATGGAAGTGCGTATGAAACGAAGGTGTGTCATTGAATTCCTCCATGCAGAAAAAATGGCACCCACTGACATTAATCGACACTTGCTGAATGAGAAACTGAGGAGACCACTCAGTGGATGTGAGCACAATGAGGAAATGGGAGGTGCATTTCAGCAGTGTCAACAGCGACCCACTGGTGCAGATTTTTATGAGCGCAGCATGCAGACTCTTGTTCATTGCTGTGGAAAATGCAAAGCTAATGGTGGTGACTCTGCTGCAAAATAGTGTTTTGTAGCTGAGAATGTGCTCTATTGAATAGTGTTATTGTGCTCTTTGTAGCTGTTGTAGTTTCCATTTGCAGTTGGACTTGATGATCTTGAAGGTCTTTTCCAACCTGAGCAATTCTATGATTCTGTGATTCCATGGAAATAATTAAGAGGCATTACTTTCAGAGCAACCTTTGTAAATGCAGCCCTAGACAACTCCTTTTCATGCAGTGCAGCCCAGGCAATCCAAAAGGCTGGACACCCACGGTTTACACTAAATAGTTACCAGTGGGACATTAGAATATGCCATTTTCAGTCCTAGCTACATACATCACTTCCAGTAAATTACTTACAAATTGTTATGAGTTCTTACAAATCACAGAAAAAAAAATCAAAGCCAAATAGTTTTTAAAAAGAGGAGAACTGAACTCATTTTACTTCCTTATGCAGACATTTTAGATCAGCAGTATAAATTAGTATAAATATTTTAATATTTTTCATTTTTAGCTGATCACTATAATGCCTTTCCTTCATAAATAATCTTTAAATAAAACTTGCCAAATATCTGCACACATCTCTAAGATATATGCATAAACACTGAAAGATAAAGAATTCACATCAAAATTAAAAGCAAACTATGTTTACTGTTTTTGGTACAGAGATCTGCAACCATTTGCTTTAACCTATGGATTTAAAAATGCAGAATATACATATATCCTCCATTAAAAAATACTCTTTTATACTAATGTTTATTTTGTTTAATTTACCATGTGACAAAAATAAATAGGCACAATGTAATGCTTGGTTGGGCCTATTTATATTGCAGTACCTTCTAAAAGAATCAAAATATATTCCAAGGTATGAGTCAGTATTTTTAGGCATTTTCTTTTGCCGTGTCCAAACGTATGGCTTTGTGGGAATTCTGCAGGTGGTTAAGTGAGCATGATGCCAAAAGGACTGCAGTAAGTAAATGCACTAAAGTAAGAAAATGTTCAAGAATGTTTCAAATTTATTTTCATCTTATTTTTTCACTTTCTTGGCTCTTAAGTAAGAAAGGGTAATTACAAATGACTTAAAATCTTAATGTGTCATACTAATTAAAACATATTTGAGCATTTGATTTGAGCGCTACGATTCTCTGATTTTGCAGATTAGTGTTGGTCTCAAGGTGAGAAAATCTACCTAGTGAGCAGACTTGATTATCGCTAATGCTATTTTACTTTTTATTATCTGTATTAACATTTTTTAATGAAAACCTGCCACAATTTGGACATTGCTCTGCTGATCTCACTGGAGTAACAGCAGCACTCCAATTTGGGTAGAGCTAGGCTATGCTGAAAATGAGTTTCAGTTTGAGCGTCAGGGGACTATCGTAATTTATGCCACCTGGCCATAATGCCATCACATATGTGCAAGCTGATGTGAGGTTTGCTCTGACTGCTCTACTGATATTAAGTATTGGGAGCCATACAAAAGCGAGAAATGTGAAGGGAATTCACGCTTGTCCACATCTGGTTGCTTTTCAGCTTTCTTTATGCTCAGGCAGGTGGACCTTATGCTTGGGCAGTTTCTGGATCAATTATAAAAAGCACTTATGATCATGTGTGATACCAGTGGCATCTTTTATATGTTCCTGTGTACTCTGTTTTCCAAACAAGGGCTTCATGAAAAAGAAGCACTGGGGGAAAAAAAAAAAAAAGAGAGAGAGAGAGAGAGAACCTGAAAAAGAAGATAAAAAGATAACACTTAAGAAGTCATTCTGCATTTTCTGTGGTTATTATTACTGAATCGACCCTCCTTGATTTTTGAATTTGCAGAAGACTTGTGTGTAGGTGCACAAAGCAAACAGCACTCTCTCTGATTGCTAAGAAAAAAAAAATCACCATGAACACATCTGTAGCATAATAAACAATTTCACCCCTTCACCTGACCTGGTCTGTAACAGCTAACATATTCTCTGTGGTATGAAATGGGAGCATATGAGTGGCAATCAGATTTCGATATTTATTGCTGCAGTATGCAGGACTTTCTCCCAATTCTTTAGTTCTTGGTGGTGGTTCTTTTGGGAAGGAGACATAGAAATTTTAAAACAAAAGTTTTTCTGATGTTTCTGGTACTAATTCCAATTTCTGGTGTTGGTAGTTGTGAAAAGGTAGAGGATTCGTGTCAACATCACCAGTCCCAGCTGCAGGTCTAGCACAGCAAATATAAGACCCAGGATGACTTTCCATAGTTAATGTATTATAGAACCTATGGACGTATGTAAGGCCCTGCATTTTCTCATCAGGTACTTGGCTTTTTTCATTATGTCTTATGAAAGCTATTTCTAAGCAGGAAGCCTATGACAAAGCATTTAGTGGGATATATAGTTAAGATATCTTCAATGTATAAAACAGAAGAAAACAATAAGAACAGTTAATTTTTAAGACCTCATGGCAGATGTTGATAAAACACTGAAGTATATGCCATTTTCTGTAAACTACTATTTGAATCTGCTGTTATGGTTGAGCTGTCTAATGTACAGCAAACATAAAGACAGAGCAAGGTATCAGCAAAAAACAAGCTTTTCCATATCAGCTCTGGAGGAAGAGCCTTTCTCTGAAGCTCTTTCAGTTGCTCTACTTTTCTGAGCAGCTGTGGAGACAGAGGTTCAAATGAGAGCTCTTCTTGCTGTGGGGTGAATGTGGTCAAGTCACCTCATTCCTAGTCTTCCCTGGTTCTGTAGCTTTAGAAACTACATACTGACTTCACGACTCCTCTTACTGTAAGTACTTTTATTTGCTTGTACTAGAACGTCCTTCACAAAAGAGCCCCAGACTTTTGTGATATCTGTGCCATGCAAATTAAGACATGGCATTTCATTGTATTAATTAATTTTAAAGAGCAATTACTACAGTAATTGGCTGCTTACCTAAGTACTATTAAAAATGAGAACATTTGTGAAGAGAGGCTAACTGAAAATAATAAAATGGAGAAGGAAGCAGAGCGCAACACAGTGAAGGCAAAGAACAGAAAAACTTCAACACAGCAAATGCGAATCTTTGTTACTTACAATATGTCTTTGATTCACAGTGGTGAATGTTTTCCTTGAGCGATAAGAATGGCATTTGGAGCATGCAGAATGATATAAAATTTGAATTCTGGTGTGAATGCAGTGTGCATCGCAGGTGTGAGAATAAACACGCAGCCTTCCTTTCAAATAGGAGAAGAAACTGCAGACAGCAGCAGTGTGCCTTGCAGCTTGCTGCTCTCATGCCAAGTTGCCATGTTTGCTTTGCAGCTCTTCGGCACCCTGTGGTAAGTTCCAGTGCAGGAGCACTATGTCTTAGCTTGCTGCAAACCATGCACGTCAGCACAGCCCTGGGAAGGCATGCCCTTGTCCAACATAGGGTCAGCCTTCCCAATTTTCTCACTTTTCCTCCTGTCAGACTTAAAGGAGAAAAGAGGCTTTACTGGCTTGGGACCTCATGTCTGGCAGGGTGGTCCAAGGCATCCATTTGTCTTCCCTTAGATGTGCTGGGGAGTTGCTAAGAATCACATGCCACTGGAAGGTTCAGTTTAACTACACAGATGACCACCATGCAGGGGGTGGATCAGAGTCCTGAGGCTTGACATCGCTATATAACAATCCCATATAAAAAAAAATGCTAATTCTCCCCATCCTTCCATCAAACTTTTGCCAATAGATATAGACATTATTAACATTAATTGATGCATAATGTTACTTACCTATATATTTGTCCTTTAGTGTTGAACTTCATTGCTTCTGTCTGACAGCTTCCTGCCACCAAGATCAAAGCTGTCTAGTTTCCCTGTCTGTATTCACTGAGTCTCATGACTGGGACTTCCAGTGAGACAGTGCATTTTACTAATCCAGCAAACAGATAACATAGTGAAAAACTATTAGTTCACAGCAGTGCTAATAAATAGATATTTCATAGCGAGGGTCAGTGAGCATCAAGGAGAATGTGAAGAATTTATGGGGCCACACGGGAATGTGGAAGAGAATAAGGGAGGAATGATGGCAAAACCTCCCCTTTTCTCTATCACTTCCTGACAGCTCCCCATTTTAATATTATAAATCCCAAGTAATATGGACGTTTCTCTAGTGTCTCAGTTTCTCTCATGAAAGCTATTCCCTTTCCATGCAGAGTTTGCTTCTCTTTCCATTTCCTTACTCTGCAGAACCACAACCTGGGTGCTACCCCTCAGACACTAGGGAACAGGACTGACACCACTGTGGTGTTGAGCAATAATTAGTTATTTTTGCTGTACAGTATTCCTAACCTGATGTCTGCAAAATAATGAAATTGTTAAGAATATGTGGCTGTAGCTTTCACCAGACAAAAATAAATGTTCCTTGTTCGAATGTCAGCTGTGGGATTGCTAGTTACAGAGTACATTTTTTAGGTTTGACCACACGGTGAGTGTTTTGCATGCAAATGACCCGAGCTGCATCACCAAAGGAGCAGGCTCGGTCTCCACAAGTTCTTTATCAAGTCCGTACATTGCTCTGTGCTTTTCTACCCTTGTCTTGCATAATTTCCCAGTCTATTCCTACTGCTTACAGTTCGTATCCCTACAGTTAGAAATGTTTCATTTCCTGAAGGAAATAATCACTTTTTTTCCGTTATAAGACACTTGATTTTACTGTTCCTGGTGTCCTTGTGAATTCATGCAATTGCAGGAGTGCTCAATAAGCGTAATATAAATTGTAGGGGAGCTTAAATATGAAGCAAACTCCAAAAGAAAATGAAAACAGACAAAATAGACTCGTGGCCTACCCGAACTTAAATACAGAGGAATGATGAATTTGCTTCAAGAATGTAATAAGATCTTTAGAATAATGTCTTTTTTTCTCTAAGACTTTCTAAGATACTAAAATGGCAAAATCTGTTGCAAGTTTTATAACTTAAGCAGAAATTGTACATAAGAAATGAGTTCACAAAGATAAGATTGTATTAATTTTGTAGTACAACTATACTTCAGTTTTGTACTCTCCACCTGATTTTAATTATTCATCAATAAAGCATATCCATATTTGCATATGTGTATGTGTGTGTACTATGTGTGATATTGTGACATGGTAATAATATATTATCTTACCATTACTGTTCATTAGGTTAAACAGTCTGTGTCATTGATTTTAGTTTCCTTTGCTGGTGGATTTGGATGTGCACCAGGACCCAGCTTCACTAGAGACAGGGAATTAGCATATTGCTTCTTGGGGAATGCCCTTGAATGTGCCTGAGTAGCTGTCTTATGTAAGACGTGAGCGGCATTGCTTAAAGACCGGGTAGAAATGTGTTTCGAGCAGTCTGCAGCAATCCTGCGTTGCTGTGCATGCTTTGAAACCTCAGGAATGCTCTTTAAACCTTCGGGATCATTGTTCAGTGAGTAGCAAGCAGCAGCAGTGGGCAGGTTTGTCACCTGGAAAGTCAGTGCTAGGTCACTTTGCACAGCATTTTAGCAGAGATTCAAGCAGGGTCCATGCAGGAGGCCAGGAACGAATCTAATCTCACTCTTTCACTCTGAGGAATGAAAAGCAAACCTAAGGTTTTTCTACTGCTTCTGTATGGAGGGTGACGGCAGAGTGTGATGTGCTGGGGGAATTACATACAATGTAAATTTTCTAAATTTGGTGCTTTTTTTTCATACTTGTATTTATTTTCAGAAGTGTATTATTTAAATAGGTATGTGACTGACAACCTCGCTGAACATTAAATGCTACCAAAAATCAACCTTGATGTGACCAACTAAGAGAGACAGGCAACATGACTTTTTATTAATATCACATGCCAGGGAACATTGTGTCACCTGCTAAGATGAATGGAACAAAGTGTTTCTTTTTGGCACAAAGCTTGGGAATGGAGAAAATTGCAATCAATCAATTATAGCAACGTTAGTGAAAATTAGGTGAAAAAATTTAAGCCAAAAAACATAACTGTGTAACTGTCTCCCATTATATCTCATTCAGCTCATATGCAATCCATTGTGAGATTTTTTTATTCTCATCACACTTTTAATCAAGACTTTATTGTGAAAAATAGAATTTCATTGAAATGCCCATAAACTATTGCTTGAAGGCTCTTTTTCCTATGTATATCAAATTTTAGAATGTCGGCATGTGCATACAATGTAGCGTATTTTAATATATTTATTCAAGGTAGTCACATCAGACATAGAAGGAAGTATGAAATCTTTCTTTGACCTTGGTAATAAAAGATGGTGGGCTGCAAGGCTATAAGGAACACCGGTCCCTATCAACATTTGCCACTTTGTACTTGGGAGCAAATCCAGTTGGTGACAGTAGGTGTTTAAATTAGGTACACAAAACAAAAAGCCAAACATACAGTTTGTAGATATGTTTAATTTTCAATTGAAAAAGAACTCTTATTGCTATGTAATTTGTTTGAGATAACATTTCACTATATCAAGATATTTCTTTGGCATCCCTGTTGCATTAATTTTCTGTTAAATATTATTACCAAGAGCTTTTTATTTCCCACTGAGGAATAGCACCTGTAAGTACGCTTGTGCCTCCCTGTATGTGTAACTGAATGATCATTTTCTCTTATGCATTACACTGCTTTGTATGCTGTGTTCTCAGTATTTCCACCTGATTAAAAATTGGCATCGCACCTGCGAAGGAAAGAAGAGCTGACATAGATTAAACTTGCAAGCAAATAATGACATTCCATTTTAATTTTATTTTTTCTCCTTATTTTATTATAATATCGTAACTGTTTGCTGTTTGTAGATTTTCCTTTTCTTAATGAAGAAAACATCTCTGCCATTGTAATCTATTTATGATCAATAGCCTTGGCAAGTATTCAAACCAGTTGTCACTGTGACTGTTACCACTGGTATGGCCTTTTTCCCTCTTGAAAATCAAGAAGACTAATCGTAAGTACTGGGAAAGCCAAAATTACACTGATGAGAGAAAATACATTCAGGCTCGAAGTCACAAGGTATTTCCAAGTCTTGATTCAGGATATTTTAGAATTCCTAAAGACCTTTGGACCTATGGGTCATCATGCTGTAGCTGCAAAAAATGACATCTCTAGTAAAAGAGATTTTGACAGTCTCTCTGGAACAAAAGCTGGTCTACATGACACCTGAAGAATCCAAAGTTATCATCTGGAATCAATTGTTGTGCACTTCATATATTTTCTTACAGTGAATGGAGGCAGTTGCTGATCTTACAGTAGCAACTGCTAATGAAGCAATTACTGATTTTAATTACTTCTCAAAAACAATGCAGTGTTATAGATGAAGTCCTGATTCTCTTTCAGATAATATGCCGTATACTGGGATAGATTTCGTATATATTCATATAGTTATGTAACTATAAATCTGGATTAGCTCTATTGTAATTAATGTCATCATTTTTTTCAGTTCATGTTTTATCAGTGCTTCTGAGAATAGAATGTGGCCTGCACATTTTTAGATGAAAAATCATTCTAAAAGACTATAGAAACAACATCTAATATTTACTCACTGAGGATCTCCGTTGATTAAATTAAGTAAAGAAACATTCAGAGGTTTATTTCCTTTAAGTACATACTTTCATTGCAGTTAAACTGGTTTTACAAGCACTGAGACCTGATAAAAGTGCTTGTTTACTTCTTTCCAAGTTACAGACTTCATTTCTAGTACTACAGAATAATTCTCTCATTTGGGAATCTGTTTTTTATCTGATTAATAATTTTATTTTCTCATTCCTCATTTCTGAATAACTTGCAAATTTTCACTTAATTTCCTGTATAAAATACATCTCCTAATCCCTAACTCCCAATCAAAGCATTTACGTTAATTTCCATCACAATTTTGTTCATTCTATTATCAAACAGTAGGAAACAATGCTTATGGGAAAAAGCCTATAGCAAAGCAAATAATCATAAATTTTATTTCATCTGATATTTATTCTTCCCCATCCACTCCGCTACAAATTCTAGTTTGCTTTGGTCATATATTGTAGTTTGCTTATGACTTTGTGTACAACCTATGTAAAAGACAAGAGCACATGTACAGAAGGTTAGCATGACATCCACTGATTTCCAGTACCTCACCAAGTGGGACATAATGTTTTGAGCTGCTAGCCCAGCCAAATATAAAACAAATCTGCCCACAGAAGTTTAGGGAGAACTTCTGCTCCTTGTTTATGATATCACACCAATTTTGTTAGCTTTATTCTGTGTAAAATAAATAAATATGCATACAGGTATAGGCATACAGATCAATACAAACACATGTGCACGCACACATCTATATACACACTCAACTAGATATATTTATTTGCCTTCTAATAACAGACTTCCAGCCACAGTGTCATTTTGCCTTCCAAAATGACTGTAAGTAGCTGGAATATTGTGAGGTACTATTCTCAGTGATGTGAATGCTGTGGCAACAAAACTTGGGAGTATTTTAGTCGTGTATCACCAGACTGCTGGGACTTCTGAGCATTGCTATATTTACTGCTTTATTGTCTGTCTCACTTACCAGTCCCCTAATGATTATATATACTTTAATTTTGTCCCCTTAAAGACAGTTAAGTCTGAAGAAAATCTATTTTGCATTTTTTAATATACCATGTTGTTTTATATTGAAAGATAAATTTAAACAAAAGTATAGCAATAGAATTTATCCTTGAAATAATATTTCACCTTGTGACATGCATGAGCTCTTACAAATAACACTACTATTAAAGGATAAGTGTTGGAACAGGGAGATAAATTGGAGGAAAACAGTAAATATTGAAGTTAAATGTATCAATCTTTGCAAACTCTGAGAGCGGGCTAGATGACTACAAATCCTGAA
Source organism: Numida meleagris (assembly GCF_002078875.1). Taxonomy (NCBI): domain Eukaryota; kingdom Metazoa; phylum Chordata; class Aves; order Galliformes; family Numididae; genus Numida; species Numida meleagris. Next base: position 39,764,722 of record NC_034409.1, read on the forward strand.
ATTTCTCTCCCAATTCTGAATGCCAACAGATGAGATGTTTTCTTAAAGACCACTGTTGATTAATTAGAGATATAAGAGCATATATTTTTTTTTCGATGCAAGGAACTGAAAAACATTTAGACAAACAGTGGAGAACCTGTCTGCTTATAGGTGATACTGTTTTACGTTGAAAAAGAGCAACGCAATTATTATTCAAAATATGACATTTTGTTCAGTGAGATAATAAGACTCAGTGGAACATGCACTAAACTTTATAATCTCGTGTATTCTTTTTCTTCTCTATGTGAAAAAGAAGAGGGAAAAAAAAGTGAGGTTCCGATATAAATTAAGGCAGCCTCATTCAACAAAACCATTGCAAGGTATCAACATTCCGTGCATGCTGCACGAGGGACAAGAAGTCCTTCAGTTGGAAAGATCTGTATTAAAGTCTTTTTGGTGATAGAGGAGGAGGAGGAAAAATTAACATCAATATTAAAGTGCAGTTGGGTTGGATCAGAAGTCTTGATGATGCATCTGGGAACAGAATAATGTAAATCGCTGCAGGTATAATTATGAAGGTAATTGCAATGCAGTATAAGTACTACAGGAAAAAAAAAGAAATTAAAAAATTGCAAAGCAAATAAAATCATGAGCAGCCAAAAGACAAAAAGTTTGTGATAAATGGTTCATTTAGACCTGCAGTGCTGTGTGGGCAAAATTGGATTGCAATCATAGCCATTTCAAAAATGAAAACATTAAGAGAAAAGGAAATTGGACAGAAATGGCATGGAAATTACAGCCTTTGATCCATTTTTGAAGAACCTTTTATGAGACATCATCATGAGTGGGCAGCAAATTCTTTCCAATCTCCTCTTAAAGCACTTGTGAAAGCTTGGAGACCATGAGACTGAAATAACGCTTAAGCACAGATTGTGGGAGCGTATCTCTCTCTTCTGACCTTTTTTAGCTTTTAAGCAGCATGAAATTACACTGAATGTTTAGCGCTGTAACACAGAATGTATATAGTATGTTCAATTATATAGATCATAGCCCAGTAAGAAAGAAAGGAAAATATTTTCCGTAGTGGCATTAGTCTTTCATTAATTTTCTGTTAATAATTAAGAACTATAGGTTGGGAGCGGCTGCATGTTGTTTTCAGAGATGTTTTAGATGGAAGTGCAGGTGTTTTTTGCAGCTTATACTTTTGAGGGCTCACTTAGTCTGGGCTTAGTACCTGCCTGTCTAAACTTGCCCCGAGTTATATACCTGAACAAGGATGTGTCTTCTTAATAATGCATTGGTTTCAGCCTTCTGGGTTTTCCTCCTCTCCTGAGGTAATTATGAATACTAAATGTGAAAATTCAGTGTATATTCAGAAAAAAAGAGGTAAATTGTTAACATGAATAATATACTGTAATTGCCAAAGCATAGCCCAGCTCTGTATTAGCTAAAATTAGATTAAGCTCTGAGGCTGTAAAACAAAGATGATCATAGACTTGTTCAATCACTATTAAAATATCTGTAATTCTGTTGTAAAACATTAATGTATGGATGTATTTGGCAGTGTTCCTTATTAAATACCAGTAATTAAAATCAAAATACATTGGGTTAGCTGTCCCATTCTGTAAAGTCTGAGTAATTATCTTTCAGGTAATTGGTCAGATTAGTAACTGCACATAAAATGAACTTAGATTACTGTCGATGAGAAGAAATATGTTACATCCTGATTTGAAGGATCATGAGTGCTGTCACATAAAAGAATAAGCACGCTATTTTACATTTCAGTAAACAACAGCTGGATTCTTCCAAGAGTGTTGCTTAAATCAGATTCAAGCTGCCTAAAGCAAAATCCCTGTTTATTTTCTTATTTTATTTGACTTGACTGGGTTCTGTTTTCATTAACATTTTCTATGTGACCTTTTGAATTAGAGAACCTTTTTATTCTACAGAAAAAGTCAAGTTTTCTTTGAATTTGTGAAATTTAGGATCTCCTCTACTTTTTAGCTTTCCATTGCATTGTTAAGGTTGAAAATACTGTCCAGTATACCCAAATAAAGGTTACAAGAAGACTAAATGTAAAAATAGGAAAAAAATGTTTCCTCATTTGTGGACTATTCGATTTTTTAGTTTCTTACTGGATTATTAAATGGAAGGTAGATACAGAGCTCTGTTTTGCTCTTGTGCTGCTGCTATTATCATTATTAATCATTTATATAGTTTATATATAGCTACTGTTCACATCTTAGGTAAATAAATATGTCATCCATGCCCTAAAGTGTTTGCAAACTAAAATTAGACAAAAAAAGCAACAACAAAAAAAAACCCAAAAAATAGCAGTTGGCTGCACAGGTGGGAGACTTTGAAGAATAATGTCACTGTTTATTTGCTGTCTTCTTACCATGTTCAGGTTGAAATGCTTGCTTCTTGTAGACGCACAGAATAGCTAAAATTGAAAGTGATCACTGGAAATCTAGTTGAGGTCTAGTCCAGCAAAGTCTGCAAGCTCATACTTTCCAGCCAAGCAGGCCCCAGCTCCTACTGGTGCCTGTCTCCAGGACCTGGGATTCCTGAAGGCTGGTCTTGCTAGTAAAGATCAAGGTAAAGAAGGCATACAGTACCTCAGCGTAGTCTCCATTTTCCCTTCCTTTTGTCAACTTCATATTTATAGAAGCCCTTCTTGCTGCCTTTGATGTACCTTTCAAGGTTCAATTCCGGGTAGGGTTTGACTTCCCAGACTGCATCTCTGCATGCTTGAGGATGTCTTCTTCCTCCCAGGTTGCCACTCCCTGCTTCCACCCTCAGTAAGCTTCCTTTTTATGTCTGAATTTTGCTCTTTGTTCATCCATGCAGGCCTCCTGGCATTCTTGTCTCACTTCCAGCAATTTTGGGATGAAGTAATCACAGCTTTTGCCACGGACAGTCCCAGCTCTCTCAGTCTGTCCTTACACAACAGATGCTCCAGGCCCTGAATAATCTTTGCAGCATTTCTCTGGGCTCATTCCAACTTGTCCATGTCTCTCTTGAATTGAGGAGCACAGAACTGGATGCAGTCCTCCATGTGTTGTCTCACCACTGCTTTTATACAGGTGGTCATAGCAAGAGTTTTAAGTAATGGATGTGGTAAGAGCAGATTGATTAACATGTAACTAGAGAGCACTTTCATAAGCTTGAAAGAAAAGGGAATGCAGAAAAGGTCTGAACAGCCAACAGAGGAAAGTCAGTGGAGTAGAAAGCACAACTAATTGGAAGCAGCGAAATAGAGCAGAAGGATGAGATAGATATATTGGGAAGGTGAGTGGGAGGGTGAGGATAAGAGGAAGTAGCTAAAGCTTGATTTAAAGTTAATTGAAGGCAATGGGAATCTTTTATGTTTATTTCAGCAAATCCTTGTTAGAGAACAGGTTGTGTAAGTGGCAGATTGTTAAAAATAAGACGCACCCTTGTCTTGACCTCCAATTTCTTCACGTTCAGCCTAACAAGTGTCTCCAGGGCTTTGAACCTGCTTAGGTTGGTGGCTGATGGTTGCCTTGGTACCTCATTGGGATGTGCTTGCAATAGGGAGCAGTTGTAATAGCAGCTGTTTTAGAACAATCTAATTTGTAAAGGTCATTCTTCTGGTGAAAAAAATAATCTGCTTGATTATGACCTCCTATTGTGATTACTCCTATTTTCCAAAGAGTGAGTATATTAATATATCTCTTCAGAACATAGAAGAGCTGCACAAAATGAAAACAGGGGCGAAGGAATGTTTTAAATTCTAAAAGTCCCCACCAGGAAAATAAAAGCCAAATTTGGATTTACTGCTTAAATTATACATATTTTTGTACTGAGCCACTGAACTGTTAAGAAATTAAATGATCCTAATAAGAGTAGCATCAGATTTAAGCAGACCTATTGTATGAGAACTGCATAACATGTTTTGTGTATCTATGAGTCCTGAACTCCGATAGGACCACCCTTTGTCCTTACTGTTTGCTTGTTTTGCTTTTTTACTATTTCCATGTCTTTTTGATGTTATTTTATGGATAACTTGAGATTCCGTCCTAATGTGCAAAACACATGCCAGTTATTCAGTTTTGCTGCTATAAGCTTTTCAAAAACTGTTTAGGTTCTCTGTTGAAGTCTCCTTGTTCAGGTCCATTGCTGCTCTGGTCATCTCCAGGCAGGAAATTGCTAACTTGATAGCAAGTCTGTGTTTGGTCTTCCTGAAATGCTGTGATAAATACCTGTTTTGTTTGTTTATTCTTCTATATAGAATCCATTAATCTTTGATTTGCAAGTCACAAAGATCTAGTTCACCATTTGAAAAAAAATCAAGTTTCCCAAAGTTCTGAGTGCCACATGTTCTGGTATACATAAGAGATTTATGTAAATTGATTGTCCAGATTGTTATGGAAGAGAAGAGAATGAATTCTGAAGTTTATGAACAAGTAAAATACTTGTGAATAGTCCTTTGGCCCTCTTTCCACCAAATAAAGGCAGTTCTTGTTATACCATTTCTACTGAACTGCCACTACGGACTTTCATGGGATGTGGGAATAGTATCTCCAGTGAAAAATACTTTCTCCTAGAGCACAAGTATTAATAGTTATTGGCATACATATCAACTGCATGCAAGTAAGTGGAAAAAGGAGTCACTGATGACAGATCACTAACTGAAGCAATACTATTCAACCAAGGATTTCACGTAATTGCGTAGGATTAAGTAGTAATAGGGAGTGAGGTACCTTCCCTAAACATTTCTCAGTTTCTTCTAGCTGGTGCATTGTGAAAGCATTACAGCCTTTGAATACAAAATGGAGGATTACTTTAGTGGTAACTGAAAACGCACTGTACTTTATTTGTTTTGTTTTGAGCAGATGATGGGAGTCTGGGGTCAATTCCTTCTTTTTCCATTCTTACAAAAATGTTGTTTTAAGTTAGGGATTCCTCCATTCTTTTCAAACTTCAAGCAGAATATATGAAAAAATAGCTTTTAGTATCATTCCAGGAATACCTCATAAAAGGATATCTGAAGTTTTAACATACTGACTTTTTCATTACCATAGCGGCTGGTCATTTTCATATAAATGAAACTTGTAAATAGCAACCCACCTTTTTCACATGGATTCAATTACGGTGAAGGCCAAGTGCATGAAAACAGAAGTCTTCCTTTTCATTCTCTCTCTAACCAAACAAAATGAATTTTTAAATCTTATTTTTTTTTATATACTGGTCATAGTCTAAATGCAAGAAAATACAAAAGAATACTGTTCTGCTTTCTATTTTTTTCTTTCTATTTTTCTTCCTCTTTGTTGACACTAAAGCTATACATAGAATAATTCAAGCCAAAGTGAAATTTACTTTTTCTGTTTATAAGTTTGTAACATAGCTTTCATGTTTCAGACAGATGCATATTAACTTGTGCTATGCTTTTCCATACTTACTTCCTTGTAAGAGTCACTCTTTTCATTTGGGTGAGTTGTTATTTCCCTGGCATTATTATTTCCCTGGCTGCTATCTTCTGGAGAAATTACAGTTTAACGCATGGCAACTCATAAACTTGGATTAACCTGATCTAATTTTAGGGGTATAAAAGTTAGACGTCACATAAAGACATGATAAAAAAGAGAGAATTATATAAAATATCCTCTGTATGTCTCTGTTTTCTCCATTCTCTTTTTCCTTCCCAGTATGCTGTTAGCTCAAACTCAGTATCTGAAGTAAAGTGAGGAAAGTCCTCTGTGCCCTAAAACTCCAGTTAAAATGCTCATCTATCTACAGATTATTGAAGTTAAATGAAGAAGAGGCAACACAAAGTAATGATTTTTAATGATGTCACTGTCACTTTGAAATGTATCATGAGAGTTCATACTATTTTATAGGGTCCATGAAAGTTTAAATTATATTTCCAAGTAAAATTGAATGCTTCTTGGAAAAGCATTGTAAGGTGCCCAGGCAACATTTTAAATAACAATTCTTAAGCGCAGCTTAGGAGACAAGGAATGCATCTTATCTTAGCAGTACAGCTTTTAACCTGTATGCCACTAACACCAGCAATGAAAATAAATACCGCTATGCTAGGATTCCCTATTTAAACAGCATTTAAAGAAATTATTCCCCAAGATGAATTTACAAAGGTATTATTGGTATAGGCAAATGAAAGCACTGTCCTGGCTCAGTGCTGGAGCTGCTATCGTCAACTCATTGGGTTCCACTGTAGAAAGCAGATAAAATAGCACAAACAGTTTACACAAAATTGGTCAATTTAATTGGGGTCCTTTCAACTCTTTAAATCTTTGTCTCCAGCAACCTGCTGGCAGACAAAAGTAGCAGTTTAAATCCTTGGCATTTCAGATCCTTCTAATCACAGCAGATGCAGACTTCCTCCATCAGTGTCTGCTCTATTGCATTTATTGTGGTTGAGAAGAGTTCTAAAGAAGCAAGTACCTGTTCTTTGTTAAGAGTGATTCTCAAGATGGCCAATATATGTAGTAATTAGATTTCAGTTTCCCTGTCAAATGCATCGTGATTTAAATTGCCACACTAACACTACTGAATTCTGTCCTAAGCATGAATTCTGTCCCAAGTACACAGGCAACAATATGAATGTTGGAATGCGTTAATAAAAGGATTCATTATTACTTTAACATACAGTTTGTATCTTTTGAACATTAATGTTACTGAGCTCAGCTGCTGATGGAACATATGTATGCATTAATTAGTACAAGGACCAATAAGCATATTAAATCAGGCGCATTATTTTTTTGCATATAAATCATGATATTATGGAAGAAAGGTTGTTGAGCTGGACACAGAAGTGCTAACAGTGACTTGTAAAGTAATTTTTCTAATGAACCTGATGAGAAAAGGCTGTCTCAGAAGTAGGCATTTAGCTTTAGAGAATCTTCCTCTTCTCTGTCCTTATGCTTCTGCACCCTATACCGTCCTCATCCTATAGCACGCCAGTGTTTTGTACTTACTCTATTTGTGCTATTATAAACACAAGAGTTTGCATGTAGTTCTCTACACTGCCTTTAAATAAAGATTGTGGAATTTCATTCTAGGTGGTTTTGGGGTACAGATTTCTTGGCTGTAGAGACATGAATGAGCTTGCTCCAGTGCCTGTAATAGGGAAGTTTGATATTACTCTATTTTGCAGTTTCTCACTAGAAACAGAACACATTAATCCATTGTGTTTTCCAGCTAAATAACCCATAAACTGGTACTTGAACTACAGAGATGTCTGTAAGTTTTACATTCCTGTCACATAAACATTTACTGAAATCTAAGCCATAGGCAGTTTTAAATATTACATTCACACCATTTCACATAATTCTTAACTAACATCTTGCAAACCTTTCTACCAAAGTGTAACACAACATTGATTTGTCACTAAAGAACAATATCACTGATTTATATGGAGTACTTTATGAGTGGACATGGTTACACTAAATCTAATAGAAAAATATATTTACTTTCATTATTTATATGTATACACAATTTTCAACTCAATCTAGAAAACTTCAGAGGTAAAATTACTGTTTACTTTATGAATTCCTCAGAAAAGCAAAATTAAGGATCAACTGTTTCATTTTTTCTGGCATTTTGATATTTCAAAATTCACTTTAATAATCAAGATAAAATAATTAAAATGCATTTTTTGTTTTTAAGTAATGTGAATAATGAGCAATGATAATCCAGACAAGTTTTCAGAAATTATAACATATTTGGTTGAAGTTTTTTGCTGGATTTTTTAATTATTCTTTTTCATGCCTATTTTCATTTCCTATTGCCTATGTTGTATTTAAAATAAAATAATAATAATTTAAAAACCCACATATGTTAATAATTTAGAGATGTCTTAGACTCAGAAAATGTTTTAAAAAACTGTGGTTTAAAGTGTGCCTGGAGAAGGCATTTTAATATACACAAAAATCATTTTCTTGCTTTCATATTCAGAGGCAATTTGGGCAAAAATAAACCATCAGTCTGACCTCAGTAATACACAAGGATTTAGAAGATAATTTAACAGAAACATTGATTAGGTGCATCGAGTCCTACATGGAATTAGCAAATATAGAGCATGCCAGACTAAGTTCACCATGTTCTTTGATGAAATAGCTGTTTTTGTCTCAAGAAAGAAACCTCAGTAAACTTTATCTGTATGGATTTTACAGCATTTTATATGGGAACACATGAAACAAAAAGGTCTTAGTTGTGTTGTGAATGTGTACAAGAGCAGTGAAGTGATTAACAAACTAGCAAAGGGAAGAAACACAATGCTGAGCTTTGTTACAGTTATGGGACAGGGATGGGGCCATCAAAACAATTATTAAAGAAACACAGGCTTTGGATCATTATTTTTGTCTTAACAAATGTTGCCAGAAAGTCAGAAAACTAAAGAAATTTGCTCCTGATACAAACTGGAAAGAGATGGCAGCTTGTAAAAGGAATGAGATCTCATCAAGGAAAGGGAGTGAGACAGAGGAGAGGATAATCAGAAATTGGTAGTATGTAAAAATACAGAATGAAAGGGAGTCAATGATGAAATGTTTGCCTTGTCTGGATTCACATTCCTTGGAAACAACAGAGAAGGTAATGAAAATATCTGTCAGTTCATAAATGACTAGAGAAGCCACCATGCAAAACTGAAGGATTTCTAGGAGTTATTGGTCAAGATACTCAGGAAAAATGGAGATCTGTCAATTAGCAGCACAAGTAGATTGCACTTGGAATACTATCTGCAATTCTTGTTCTCATTCTTCCAGAGAGATAGATCTATATGAGAGCAGATGAAGAGAAAGGTTATTAAAATGATCAGGGGAAGAGGAAAACTCATTGCATATTCAAAATCAGTTAATGATCAGATGGCCATCGCAGTTGTCTTAATAGCCAGTGGTTGGAAGGGGACTCTGATGGTCAGCACAGGCAGGAAAATGAATTCCAATAAACCTCAAATGGAAAATATAAATTTAATGTACTGTTTGAATCCCCGTGCTTAATGTGCTGTGTAAGAAATTGTATGATACCACTTTTGACAATTTCTTAATCTTAACTTTGTGCCAATTGTTCATAAACCCTACTTTAAACTTTTTTTGTGTGGTGATTAAACAGCATTTTTCTGATCTAACATTTTAGTAGCTTGCAGCAGTGAATAGATATCTAAACTCTGTGCTGTACCAAGGTATTCAGAATCTACTAAGACATACTTAGGAAATAAATCCTTTAGTGTCCCATCAAAGCTCATATGAGCTTTATTGGTAGATCACTGCTGTGATAGAACTAAATCCAAAGTTCAAGGCTAACATTTTAACTGCGGGATGGTACTTCTTCTGGTTGCATTTATGCAGTTGCAAATTAGGCATAACTTCATTAGCAAAAAGATAGTAGTAGAGAATCCTTGGGAGCTCAGTCCTATCCATTCTAAGTGTTGTACTGCCCAGCTGTATTATTTCAATATTTTTGTAAGGGGCTGATCAGTAAAGCGCTCAGCTAAGTGCTAAGCGGAGAAGCTGCAACAGTACTTGCTGGATAAAGTACCTTTTCTACTAAAAATCTTCATTCTAGAATAATGTTAGGCTATTCTAATATTAGGGGCTAGATTTTGGAGGAAAAGGTAGTCTAGTAATTTGTTTAGAAATTTATACTGAGGTGAACCTCCCACACATTATCTGTTGTTCAGGATTGTTCCAGGACTACAAATGCAGTATGCATCACATTATGCAGCACTGGAAATACCAAATATGAGTCAATATTTATGGTGTTAATCTGGGCAACTCCAGCAAAGCGCAGAAAAACTTTTGCAAAATATTCAGCTAGCGCAAAAAGCTATGTCAGACTGAACCACTTAGTACAGACCTCCGCAGGGAGATGCAGCTGGATAAAGAACAAGGAAAACCAGAAAAATGAATAATTTCACACAGATAATTGATACTATTGCTCTGCTTCTGTATAGGAGAGGGCCTGCACTGTTTAAAATGCTTGCTTTCATCTGGTAATTTGAGTTTGCTTCACAAACCTGAGGAAGTTGTATTAGCTGGGTAGCTTCCTCAGTGTCAAGGGCATACAGATAGGTCTACAAAATCATATATAATTGTATAGTAACATTAATCTGCACATTACATGAGATATTCAGGGTATTCAGATATGGCAGTAAATTTTCAACCAATTTTTAAGTCATTGAAAATTTCAAATATGGAAATAACTGTCAATTTAAAAAAATAACCTTCAGCTATTTTAATGACTGTCATTTAGTATTTGAAGAATTGCGTGGGAGGCTTTTTTCGGTTTTGAAAAGACTCAAGATACTTGTTTGATCTAATCACCTCTTCTCTTGCCCTAGTGTGTGGAGGTTTTACTGTCATTGCATTGTTCAGGGAATTAAGTGTATATGGATGATTATCTGTCTTTATTTAGACATGCATTGGTATCTGAGAGCACCTGATATTTTCCATCTTGCCTTGAAATGTCATTCCTTCTAGTTTTCCTTCTAAGATATCAAACACCAGTTTCAATGCTGAAAATTAGTTCTAGAATGATCACTCTTGTGAATCTTTCTAAATTCTTCATTTCCCTTCAGAAATGGATCTCTACATTTGTTCTTTATGCATTGTGAGCTGCCTGGCAAAGTCATTTTATTAAGCTTTCAGCTTTTCTGTCATTGAATTTAAGAACAGCAGCTCAGGCCTTCTGCCAAGTCAGTGTTTGGGGACTAAAATTGTCACTGTTTTTCTTTGTTGTTAAAAATAATGCAATGTTCAAAGTTGAAGCCAAAGTCCTTTTTTGTAGACTAAATAATTATCTTGACATAATTTGTGGTCTTTACATGCGGCATTTTGTGAGTGCAGAGCAAGACAGGTTACAGTCCTAAAGAGTATCAGTTCTATTTTCTTGGTTTATTTCAGCAATAATTTCTTGTCATGGTTTTATGATTTTCGATTATTGGTATTCCACATCATAACATCATGTAGTGTATGTACCTGGTTCTCAGAAGAGAAGAACTACTACATTCCCCAGAGGAATCTGCTGCCCTGTTACTGTTTTCCGGTCAGAGGGAAAGATAAAACTGTTCGCAGATCATGGGACGTTCCTTCTTCTTGTCCCATCTCTCATCCCGGCAGCATCTCGCTCCCTAGCTGTTTTACCATCGGCACTAGAGTAAGGCCTACCTTAATTTTGGACACTCTCTCTCACTGTATTGAATTTATTACCTTAAATTGTAATTATATTGTATTATAGTGTGTTATTTTGCATTCTTGTTTATATATATATCTTATTTAGTAAATTAGTTTGTTTCTCCTCAGATCGTTGCCCCTTTTTTGTTTTTAGGCCCATCTCCCTACCCTTTTTCCCTTTTCCCTTTCCCGGAGCGTGGTTCTGTGGGTCACCCGCCCCATTCATCTCATACGGGTGGCCGAACCTGCCCGTAAACCGCTGACATTTCTCATTGTCTTTAAACGAGTATTCCTTTTGGAAACACAGTTTCTATTTTGTAAACTTGTTAGACTGATGCCATATGTAGGCTGGCAAGAAGCTTCAAGTTTCCAGTGCTGGATGTTTTAATGGCTGGACACAAAATCTTTTACCCTTGATTAAATGGTATCTTGGGTTTCTGTGTATTCAGGGGCTTTTTTATCCTTCTGTTTCTCCAGTTCAGATTACTGTCTGGAGGACTGACTTTGAAAAAAGCAGTATCACACCCTTGAGTTCTACCTAGCTAGCTGTTCATTAATGTCTCAATTAAATGTTAAACTCATATTTACCTCCAAGTTATGAAGATGTTCTGCTACTCTGCTAGTCATTACAGCAAACTGATACATCAGAAATGCTGGAGGTTGAAGAAGAGGAAATGCACTTGCTAGGAAACTGCATCAGGCAGCATTTTAAGGTTTGTCTCTGTTTCACTGTGCTGCTGAATTTCCTTATTGTTATGTCCTTACTTTATCTTTCAGTGTAATGTTTTTGTTTTATATTGGCATTAAGAGAGCTATAGATAGCATCATATTTGCAATTTTTTGAACTAAAGATGCTGGAATGGGAAATTTGGGAATAAGCTTTTCCATATTACTCTATGGAAACCTCACAAAGTCCCAGTTTTCCTGTGGTTCAGTTACCTGCATACAAAACCAAGATAACGTTTCCCTACTGCCTACCGTACTATTTCTCCACTCCACTGCAACAAAAGAACATTCAGAACTGCTAGGAGAGGGAAGGCCATACATTTATATCTAGAGGGCTGGAGGAGGGTAATCTTGCTAATTCAGAATTTTTAGAAAAGGGAGAATTTGTTACTTGTTTAGAACAGATTAGTTTCAGTTGTTCTTCATGCCAGTGTGAAAAACTGTAGCTTGCAACACAGTGAAAGCCAATAATGTCATCTACCCATTTTCCCTTCCCCATGCTTTCCAAGCGCACTTCCCCTTCCAACAAACTTAAGAGCATCGTACCGGTTTCAAGAATAGCACCTATACATTGAGAGCATTCTGTGCGAATATATGCACCGGTTTGAAAGGACTGAAGAAGAAACAGAGATTTTCAGACTGCAAAGGGGCTGTGGACCTGCCAGAGTGCATCGGACATACACTGGGGTGCAGAAACCCACTGGCATATCTTTGATGTCTTGTGTGTCCCTAGGGCCTGTTCTCATTGCTGGCTGTGGGACCAGGGAGTGGAAGTATTTCAAACTTTGTAGGAAAGGACTTTGAAGTTTGTCAAATTCATCTCCGTGTGGAAAGGAAAAAAATCTGCTTGAATTATTTTTACATGAGGAGAGAATTGCTTCCCGCTCAGCACTAGGCAATTTCAGATTGGGGTTCTCAAATGCGTACAAACACACTTTTATGGTGTTTAACTGCAGGGTTTGGGTTGGCACCACTTCAGAGGAATATGTGAGCATTCCCATCGGATATTTGAATAATGAAGGATTAAGATTTTGTCTATGGTATACATAAGTGCATTTATTTTTACAACTTAAGTCTTATTATAAAGAAAATTGAAAAATATCCTTTTAAAAAACTCCTAGGTGTAAAAAAAATCCATAAAATATAAATCGAGCCAATCAGTTTACATCCAGCTTTGACATCTGACATGCCTCCCTCTTCATTAGCAGAAGTCATGGGGAGGCAGACAGAGCAGGAGGGTAAGAGGAGGGTAGAGCTGTGTCAGCTGCCTTTCCCCTCATCTCTTTGAACAGTTTTGCTGTCCTTGCAGCCTCCGTGCCAACCCCCTGTAACCCTGATACCTACAGCTGAAGGATTGCTGTCTGTGCACAAACATCTGTGCTATTTCTTACACTGCGATCTGAAGATGTGTGCCTATTGGTGAATCTGTTCCTTATTGTCTAATTATATTGTCCAGTGAAACAACTAAAATATGGCAAGGGTAATTAACAAAAGAAAACAAAATCTTTTTTTTTTTTTTTGTTCCTCAGCCTGCTGGGAGCATCCATGCAGCCACGGGCTGTAGCTGACCCACTTCTAGATAAATTGTACAGCAGAAATGACACTGAGGCAGCTAATGCCATCTACTGACTGAAGTAACACTTCAGGATAGTCTGCCTCAAACGATATCGCAGGGCTGGCAGCATTAGTAATAATTAGAACATTATGTACACCTCTCTGATTACATCTAAGCTGAAACTGAGAATTTAAACCAGATGCTTCAGAAATTACAATTTGTCTTAAGCTTGTTCTGTAGCAAGACTGCTAAGAAGCTAAAATAGTCTATCGTTAGAAAAGCCTTTCAATAACCTGATTTTCAAAATTTCTAAGTACCTTCTCTCTCCTCTCATTGCCTTCAGTGAGATTTGTGTCCTCCCAGAATCTCTGAAAATCTGTTTTGCTATGAATATATGCTGTAACCCATTTAAAAAGGAAAACAGGCTTTTGCCCCTTCTTATCTCCTTTCATTGTTTTAATGGGTTATACCCAAGTGTTATAAAGCTGTTTTCACTTCAGAGGTGAGACCAGGCTTTTTTATTTTTGCTACCTCCATCTATACTGAAGACATTATCAGTGTTAGGTGTGTCTCTGCGTTGTGATACCTGCAAATAAGCCTTTAATTTTAAATACCTTTTTCTGCGTTAATCTTATCAAATATATTGTTTCAGTGCAATATGCAGAGAAAACTTGTGTTTGAAGTAAGTCACATTTCCTGCTAAAAATCATTGACTGAGCAAGCTGGATTACATACATCAGCAGCCTCCAGGTTAATAACAGAGAACATTCTCTCTAATAATGAATAATCACCTCTACACAGTAAAGTAAATCAGTGTGCTCAGCTCTTCCATAACTCTTACTACTGCTACCACTCTTTAAGTCCTTCAGTTTTTATCCCTTGATACATACTCCATTCAGGATTTCCTTTTCCTTCCCATCATAGACATTCTTAGATTAGCATTTTCCCAGAAGGTTTGTCTCCTCTCCTTCAGCATTAGTCCTGAATTCCCTCTGCAGGAGGAGGAATGGGGGTGGGTGGATAGCAATTCTGTCCTGGGGTAGCATCACCTGTGAAGAGGATATGGAAATCTGCATCTGAATTCAACTGAATTCACTGTTATTTCTCCAGTTGGTAGCCCCCGTGTCAGGGACAGAGCTGTCCTCAGAAGGCTGAAATGCCAGTCTGAAATATCAATTAAGGTCAAAGAGGAACACAGCTCTAGTCCTTTTAGATTCTCACCAAGTTTAAATGTTAATATTGAGCTCTCTGAAAGCCCTCTGAAGCTGAGGGATTTACAGATTTACAAGTTTGTGAATCCATGGCCATTACTATTTAATTAGTTATTTCTCTTAACAGAAGTTGACTTCTGCTTTTGCTTTTTCTAGTGTTTGATCACTACACTCCACAGTCTTCTCATCTGAAGTCTGTTAATAAATATTACATGACAACAGAAGATGGTGGAAAAAATGGCTCTAGTGGGGTGCACTGAATATTCAAATATTGCATTAGGTTCCACTGCTAAGCCATTACTTTATCCAAATCTTCACTGATTTTGTATACATAATCTGAACTTTTGTGTACCTCTTTTTTCTCCTCCAAAGGAGAACAGGAACAGTGGATAAAAATTTAACTATCTAGAGCAGACATGGCTGAAAAGGCTTTGTTTGGGAATCCAGATGCTATCAGCCCTTGTATGCAGTTCTTCAGATGTATCCATCCTCATGTACAAATACAAATTGACCTTTTTTTTATTTTTGTAACAAGGATTGTCTTCAAAAAGAAAGCTGTGTTTTGGTCAGAAAAAATACTTAGCTTCAGGTAATGGAATTATTCTGCTTTTAAAGGTTATTTTCTACTCTGTCTCTTCAGTGCCTTACAAACGCTTCACAAAGCCAAGCTCCTAAGGTGCCTGGGAAGGGGTTCAGTAAGAAGGGCCTAAAATAACACTTAAATGTAGGTGCATAATGAAGAGAAGATAAAGATGATCGTAGGTAGCAGCTGCACAAGGCAAAACTACATTTCACAGTAATTGTAGTGGCCTACTTGTGTCATTATAGGTTCAGGGCCTCTCCGCTTTCTTCTGAATTTCTGTTTCTCCCAGTGTCATCTCTTGGCAATGACAGCAAATGCTCTCAGGAGTAGTATGATGTGTCCAGATGAAGAAGAAAATGCTGAAAAATAGGAAAAAATCTAAGATCAACAAAGGACTGAATAACTTGAATTTTACAAAAAGAACAAGCTTGTTCACTCTAATAAAAAGACTAAGGAAATTATTGAAAAATATTGATGATATAAATATTAGCAGGGGAAAAATACGCATGAAGCTAAGAGGCAACACTGACCATGAGTAAACTTAGATGAGGAGTTAAAGATTTCCAGCTGTCTGAGCAATGAAATTCAGTGAGAATAGGAAGAGAAACAATCAGAAGTGAATTTAAGAGGAATTGTGACTGGTTGCTGAAAAGGACCAGATGATACCCTTGACTGCAGCAGTTGAGTACTGGAATTTGAGAACATTTTTGTGGAATGCTGGTTTTCAACACAGGTGCATCATCTTTTACAAAGGTTCTCCTGGAAAGCATTTTTTTGTAAAAATCTGTCTGTGAAAGCACACGTTTGCACCTGTTCATGTCCGGCTATTTTCACAGAGGTTAGGTTTTTTTGTTTTTCTTATGGATAAGTGGGGGGTGTTCTGTTCTGTAAGTTGGAATTATTTCAGAACATATACAAAAATGTGCAGATATTTTTATAGAATTCAAAATAGGGGAGCTGCTCCAAAAGTAATGCCTCCTATTTTATGATGTTGACCCACAACTTCAGAGGCGGATGTTGGTGGTATGGCAGTAGAGGCTGAACCTTCCCACCAATATTCTGTAACATTTTGTTGCTGTGTGACAGATGGCAGCAGAGGGGCAGTCTGACAAAATAGCATCTGACATGGAAGTGCGTATTAAGCAAAGGTGTGGCACTGAATTCCTCCATGTAGAAGAAATGGCACCCACTAACATTTATCGATACTGAATGTTTATGGAGACGAAACAGTGGATGTGAGCATAGTGAGGGGTGGGTGGTGCGTTTCAGTAGTGGCTACAGTGACAGCAGTCACCTCCACTGGTGCAGATTTTTAGCAGTGCGGCATGCAGGCTCTGTTCATTGCTGGTGAAAATGCACAGCTAATGATGGTGACTATATGGAAAAACAGTATTATTGTGCTCTTTGTATCTGTTGCAGGACGCATTACTTTCACAGCAACCTACATTGCCCATCCATATATCCTATCCATCTGATACAATTAGACTGAGTTATTTTAACATGGGAGCGGCAAACTAAGCTTTCACAACTCTGTGGAACATTTATTCTTGATATCAACATTTTTCAGAAGCTTTATTCTTTTCATTTGCTTTTCAGTATAATTGGGATGAATGTTGCTTAAGCTTATTCACATGTTACAATGACATGTCATGTTCCAGCAAATGAGTACTTCAGTTGTAGACTGTACCTGTAACAATCTCCAATCCATAACTCCAGTGCATGACCCTATTTTGTCTGCGATTGTCACTGGGTTGCCCTTAATTATTTTTATATATTCAAAGAGTTCCCATATATAGAACTCTAAAATGCTGCATCATATTTTGCTACTGTGTTTTCCCTTGCATTTAAATTTCTTAAAATGCCATGGAATTTTGTCACAGTGCCTTCATACATATGCATGATATGCCACTGCAGAAGACAGAACTCTTTATTTTTAGAACTTATGAAAAATGCATCCAAACTTCAAAGTTGAATTAGAAATCAAGATTTCTGATTAGATATTTTGGGATTCAAATCATACGAGACCACTAGAATGCAGACAATAAAAAGGGTGCTATTAATGTGTCTTTAGAGTGTTAAAAAAAAAAAAAAAAAACTTTTGGAAGATTGGAAATACATTACTGAAGTGAAATTGACAATTTGGCTGCCTACAGTTTGTAGGCAGCTCGTGATAGTTTTAATATGATTGCATATTGTTTCTTTCCAACTGCATCACCAAGGATTTGAAGTGTCCAAGAATAATCTGTTTTAGATATCAGAATTCACAGAAACACAAACAGAAACAAAACATGGTGTAGCATAATGATTTCTGTATTATGGGATGGCATAGAAAAAAATCAAGATTGGACTGCTTTATTAATACATTTGTTATAAATAGGACATTGCTACCTATTGGACATATTTATTCATACCAGGCAAAAATGCCTAGCAGTTTTTGTAAAGCCGAAAATGTTTTATTAACTTTCAACTGCCAGAGATGTACAAGTTTAAACTCTTTACAAGTGACTGAATTAAACTAGGAATTTAAAATGTAAATCAAACAGCACAGCCCATTGCTAGGCTGTGCTTGTTAGATTTTGCAACATTTTGTATTCCAAATATTTCATCTGACTTCTCAAAAAAAAATTCTACAGATCCTGTTGTGACACTTGTTTTGCTTATATGCTTACTGAACTGAAGTAATGTGTCACCTAATGGTAGCAGTATCAAATGAAAAAATTACTGAAAGTTTTGAAACATTATCAACTTGAGATGAACCAGTAGAAATGTCAGAAATGTATTCTCAAAGGTAGAATTTGCAAACAAACTTGTCATCTTCTTCTTGGTACCTTTCAGTCCTATATTTTATTTGCCTGTTTTCATGGGTAAAAACTGAAGTTGTTAAATTTGTGAAGCTTGTAATGTCTTTGAACTATGTCCAATGCCTCCAGCTTGCGGAATTCATAAGCTTCACCATTTGAAAGTGATTCACCAGTTTGCCCTTCCAATGAATTTATAGCATGCCAGAGAAAGCCCCTGTTCTGTGCTTAGGAACTGCATGCACAAAAACACCCCGCTGTGCAGTTTACAAGCTGTGCAGTAGAACAAAGATGTCAACAAAGAATCCAATCCCTTTTTTTAATTTTTTAACAAAGAAAGTTTTCTTGGGTGAAAATTGCCCTGCTTTATGCACAGCTCATTAGCAAATAAACGTTTGCCTGCCCAGAGCTATGCTCATTTGCAAAACCTGCATATTAGGTATAGTATTTAGTTAGTTCTCACTCACAGAACTCAAAGCTCCTCCCAGAACAGGACGGTGACTGCTGCATACATGACAAATCACATTTTTAGCTGCTTATGATTTATTCTCTCCAAACAGCAAAGCATTTAAATCATATCTACCCTAAACATTAGACATTGGCTACATTCTGCAGTTTGAGATATACTCACAAAATATTGTCTTCGTGCATTCAAAACAGGAATTCTGATTATTGTTGTCTAACGCAAAGAGATTCATTTCGAGCACTAGCTCTTCTTTTTTTTACCTGTTCTATATCCCTGCCCTACTCAATAAAAAATAAAGCAAAAATCAAAATAAAAAAATTCCACACCAGACAATAAGAATGGAAATTTTTAAAAGAAATAATGATAGGTAGAAACATATGAAAAAAAGCCCTGTGATTGCTTTGAATATAGCAGTTACTAGGTGGTGGCCACCTAAATGACTTTGAAGCAATGGCTAATGCAGTTGGGTAGGAGAAGCAGTTAGTTACTCCAACAGCAGAAGTGAACTGGGTTGTTTAACATGTTGGTTTCTTGAGCATTATAGGCATTTTAGTATAATTAAATGAAGATGAGCTGGATGACTATTACTTTCACATATTTACCGAGTTTAACCACGATTCATACTTTGTGTGTAAAGTATGCGACAGAAATGTAGTAGATCTTGGAATATAGCCGAGCGCTGTTCCATGTTTATGAGTATACAGAAATATAGAGATTTACTGTAGTAGATGAAACCTGCATTCCATCAAGTTTAATGTAGGTGAGTACCCATCCAATATAGTATATAGTGTCTGTCAGTATTTAAAATCAGCTGCTTCAAATAGACATTCAGGAACTCCTAAAGCAGCTTGTTGTGGAGTAATTTGTTATACGAGAAATCACTCCTAGCCATTTACTGCTCAGGGTGTGATATGTGCATAAAGGAACAAGGCTTTATAGCTTTCCAAGGATGGCAAACATAGTTCCAGGAGAAAGGATTCAGTGTGTGGGAGAAGACTGTTTAGGCCACATTGCAATTCACTTCCCAAAGGATAAATAGAAATGTCTCCCTCTTTACACAAAATACATTCTTTTAATCTTTCATGTGTCTCAGGAGGAGGTTCTTGGCTGTGTATGCCTAGAACATAATAAATAAATAAAACGTGTTAAAATGTAAGCCCTAAAGAGTGTACAGAGATTTCTGTTAAGAAAAGTTGAACTGTTCCTGACAGGTGTCCAAGACACAGTTTCCTATTACCTCTTCAGTAGTAGTTTTCATTGCAAGTGCCAGTGGCGGGATAACAATAGAGCCAATTAAATTTTGTACAGCATCATTAGGCTGCAATGTGCAATGCGATGAACAGGTTTGCTAAAAACAGTCCCTTATTTCCTAGGCTATTATAATGAATTTTCTTGCACAAATCTTTTAACAGTCCCATGTTCTAATGAGACAGCCATTCTGAATTAAAATTTCCATCACTCCTAAACAGTTGTGACTTACAAAAAAAGTCTGAGAAGAATCAGTTATTATTCATTCCAGCTATGGTAAATGAATAGATCTACTTGCATCTGTTGAAGCGTTGAGCAGCTGAAGTTGTATTTTGCAAACTGAAGCATTTCCTTAGCCCATAACTTAGATGCAGACCACCAAGACCAAGAAATATATTCTATCAAATATTTATTTTGTACCACAACTACCATTCTTTGTTATTTTGGGTGGTTTTTTTTTGTTCTAAAAGGCCTTTCTGCATCAAGGACTTCTGTAAACGTGCTGAGCAATTCCTGCATGTGTAGGTAGAGCTCACACTGAAGAAGTGGCATGTTTGCTGGAAGTCCCACTTCCTTCTGAAATTTGGTAATGCAGGCTGACAAAAGCTGCTTCTGTTGAAATAACCGCATACCGTACAAGTTCTGCTGACATCTCTGCACTGCAGTGATCTGCTGGCACAGCTATGGCTTAAGCTAGGTAGGCAAAAAAGAATAAAGAGAAGAGAGGAAGGAAGGGATGGTTGATGAGAGGGAGGAGAGGTAGAAGTCTATGAAGCTGTACGAGGAGATTTTTCAAAGGCATGAATGGTTGCTGTGTCTAAATCTCCCCTTCTGCTTTTGAAAATCTCTCTCATTAATATTACACAGAAACTGAGGTAAGATAGAGGGGAAGAATAGATAACAGGAGAGAGAATATCCTTGGAGAAGTGATCTAAAGAGAGAGGCTGACAACAGTTAATGAAACTGAGAAACGTAATTCTTGGGATAGCAGAGCAGCACCAGTCACAGCCTGGATGAGGGAACAGGGAGCAAAAAGACAGTCATGAGTGTAGGAGAGGAGAGGCAGCGAGCAGCTGAAAACACCAAGTAAGTAGAAGCAGAAACTTGGCTTTAATAAAGTACAAGTAGCCTAAGTTAAAAGAAACACACTTTAATGCAGGTAGTGCTGGGAAATCTAGTGATGATAAGGAGGGTGTTTGTCCAACCTCACTGCACGTAGATGCTGCTGCAGCGCATCAACAGGAGCTGGTTCTGATCTCCTGAACTGAACACCATTTCCAACACACTGTGGCATCCACTCTGGCTACACACGTAGATCTCAGGAGTAAATGTAGCTCTAAATGCCTTTTAGGCTAGTGTGAGTATTTCTGTCTTACTCACAACCATTATTATTGAGCAGGTTCTCATTTCACAGCGGCTATCACTTGCCCATTTTATCACAGGATGGCTTGTAACCATAAGTGTAAGTAGGCGTCAGCAAAAAAAAAAGCAGACCACTCCCTGTACCACCTTTCGCTGTCAGAAAGAATTAAACAGACAAATACATATCCCTAATTCTCATATTTCTAACTGCTGCTCTAAATGCAAGGCAACAGTCACCTGTGTTATACAAAATACAGACACCTGAGACCACAGTATCCATTATTTCACTGCTGTCTCACAAGGCAAAGTGGGTACTGTTCTCTTCCCATATGGGCTAGGCTCAGAAACTACTGAGCCTCCAGCTGCTCTGTAAATCTAAAAGTTCTTCATTCAAGTATTGCAGTAGACGCAGTACCACTTGTAGTGGTCTATAACTAGAGATTCTTGTTATGTTGGATGAAAAAGCAGAAATAAAAAGGCTTCAACGGTATCTTTTGTAAGTTTGAGATTATAATTTTAGTGTTCCTGCAACACAGAATCCCAGCTCTTATTTGATCTGCGAACACAGGACTGGGTGCTGTAGGGCAGTGCTCATCAGCTGTGGCCCCACACTTTGCAGGTCCCTGCTTTGAGTCTGCTGCAGTCTGTCAGGAGGAAAAGCTGCTGTGTTGAGCTATTCCCACGTTGCAGGCAACATGTTTTTTTTGTTTTAATGTTATGCCATCTCAGCTTGATTCGTGAAGTTGCACTGAGGGGCTCCATCACCATCTCCCCGAGTTTTGTTTCTTAAATTGTCCCCTGCTAATTGTGAGCTCATGGGACTGGAGTGGAGGATAAACAAATAACAAGTGAAGCACTTCCCAAGCTTTAGTAACGATTCTGCAACACAAGGAAATGGCTGAGTGAGAGAAGTAAAAAGTATCTGCTTGAATCCAGATTAGGCAAAAAAGCATCTTTACACCACACAGTGCTGAATGGGGTTTCACTGTGCAGGCGGACAAAGGCATCCCAGTGCTTCTGCCAGCACTCCTCACCTTTCCTTCTGCTGCTTACTAACACCCTCTGATTTGTGCCTGTTAGCAGTGCCCACTCCCAGCTGGTGCCTGGCTGATGGTGCAGTCCTTTGCTCTTCAGCATTTCTTCTGCAAGAGCCGGCAGCATGTCACAGAGATGTCACTCTCCCTCTTTAGAGACAGCCAGCTGACACTAAATTTTCTTCTCTCCCAATGGTGTATTTTGGCAGTAGGTTTCCTTTGCAGCTGTGAATGCAATTTGCATGTGGAGAGTATTGCTTCAGAAAGAGAAGATATTTAACAAAGCTAACAATTATTGTTTTCAAATGCTTGGAAAGGTGATGAAAATTCCAGGCATCGCTTTTGCTCATGGATTAAAAACAAATACCACTGTTTGCCATAAATGCTGCTTCTCTGTTTCCTACCGTGATAACTGGCAGCAGCTGAAACACAGATGCCATGTTAGCCCAGGTTTCAGAAGCAGGGGACTTCTGCTGGAGACTGACTCCAAGTTTCAAAACTTGAAGGAGTCAGGCTGCACAGGGATAGGACAAGGTTGCTGCAATTGTTGCTAACTTCCAAGGAGATGCCTTGGCCTCTGGTCTTTAGGTACTCTGTGAACTTAAAAACTGCTGGTTTTGTAGTGAGCAGAAGGTGGGGAAAAAAGTGCTGTTCTATTGTGCATTAAAAGAACTAGATAATACACTTTTCCACATAAAGTCTATTTTTCTTAGTTCAAACAATTTTAGATTACCCTCTTTAAGGTTTTTTGGCTGCAAAAATATGAACAGAATGAAGTTCTAAAATATGTTGCTTCAAGATTCCCTCTTTTTCTAGCAATTTGTTTTAAACAAACAAAAAATTCAAGGTTATAATTAAAGGACTAGTAGTTGCTGCTTGGTTTAGAATGACCTTGAAGTGGTATTCTTTTCATCTTTCATTTTCCTTTGCTAATGTACATTCCAGCAGGGCTAATTCCTCTTTTTTTCTCCAAGGGCTTTGTCAAAGTGAAGGCAAAACTCTAACTTTCGTCTCTTCATATTTATAATAATCTTTTTCTTGTCACGTTCTTAACATTATATTGCATCCACTTTCATTCCATTGTGACTGTCCCTTGTGCTCTAAGTCCAATTTTCTGCTTTTACCTCACAGTGCTTAAACTATCCATTCTATTCTGCTCTGTTTTCAGAGAACCAGCTCTTAGCAACTAGATAACGGCCTGATACTGAAGGTTTCTTCTTTTCACACAGTATAATACATCTTTTCTCTTCCAAAGAGATTTCTGGAGCTCAGGTACCTGTGCTACAGAACAAAGCATCCACGTGCTTTCTCTTTAATATCTCTTCACAGAATTCTGAAATGCTAACTTATTTATTACTCTGCTAAAGAGAAAGCAAACAATTTCATCAATCATGTTCAGTTCTTTTGTGCTCCCTTTTTGTAGTGTAGGTATAATCTCTGGAAAGCTCTTGGCTGCAAATTTGTTAAAGAAAGCCAAGGATTTCTTTAATAATTAGTGCTGCATTCATTCTGCAGGACTAAGCTCTTGCAAGTCAGTGCTGGCATTATCATTGGATTCCAGTCCTGTGTTTACTTGCTTTCATGAAGACAAAATGTCCATACAACAGTGCAGAAACACGTGTGCTGGAAGAGTCTTAAAGATCATGCCGGCCTCCCTGCATCCTGCTTCTGTTTTGGCTCAGTATCCTCATCCTTTCCAGAGCAATGCACTTTACAGATTGCAGGAGGCTGAAAGACAGCTACCAGAGGCTGGATATGGAATGAAAATTATCGCTTCTCTGTCTCAGCAACTTCCTCCTCTTGAGCACACAGAGCAGCAGGGAGCACGAGCATGGAGTTATCCTGCCCATCAGCCAAGCTCACCAGCCAGGCAGGGCCAGCACACAGCCTCACAGGATTTGTGCCTTGAGTGCTGAAGTTCCCCCAGTTGACACTATATTCAGCTAAAAGTTTGACAGAGAGGCACAGTGGTACACCAGCGATGGTGACCTAGAAAAGTGGGAACTCACTGTGTAAGTATCTTTGTTCTGTGCTCTGTGGCAACAGATTGTTTTCCTGCCCATGTATGCTCAGGGTTTTTAGTTTTAATTTTTAGATGTATTGTGTTTATAGGTTGAGGTTCAGACCAACACATGGTATATTGCAATAACTGAATGTTGAGCTTCATAATAAACAAAGTAGAGGAGAAAAAAGAAAACTGAATAAGCAAAAAAAAAATCATAATCGCATTGAAGCATTCAATTAAACAACATGAGTATCATCATCATCAAAGAAATTAAGATCTGAAACAGATTTTTTAAAATTATATAAATAAGATCTCAATACAAAGTAGAATTCAGCTTCTACCACGTTTGCTCTCTTAAAACTGCTGTTTTTCTGCATGAATGTTAACTGTAGAGCACTTAGTGTACGTGCAGCCCTTGTTCTGATGCCCCATTGATCTTGGAGGTCTTTTCCAATCTTGGTGATTCTATGATTTGGACAGTCGGCTCAATCAGCTAAATCTACTGGAAAGCTTACATGTGATAATGTGTACAAGGGTGTTTAACTGTGAAACATCTAACCTGCTGTACTGTGTTAAAAAATAACCACACTGTAACCAGCAGTCCAAGTTTAATTGCCAGTAAATTATTTCTGGAAAGCAGAAGTAAAATTTGCTCAAGTTTGCATCCACAAACTTGAAAAACTGAGTTATTCTACTTAAAGGCTTTTAACAGCATTTTCCCACCAACAAGCACTGAGTCAGTGGCTTAAAACCAGAACTGTACTGGGCAGAAGGAAGAAGCACAGAACAAAAATGGGAAAGCCAACAGTAGCAATAAATCAGCCATGCCTATTAAGTTGGATTTCTATCTCCCCAGGTTGTTTTGGCAATAGTGCTAACCTTAGTTGCCCTCCTGCAGCAGTAAGTGGCTAATGAGGCAGAGTGCTCTATCAATCACTGCCTCAGTCAGAATGCTACTGCAGACTGTTGTCCAAATTTAGGGTAGATCCATCCCTCGGTCTAAAAGGGCATGATGCTCTGGGACTTCACCTGCCAGCCTAGATGAGGGACACAGGAGGATGGTTTTCAGAATTCAGCCCCGGCTGAGAGCTTGGAGGATATAGACAGATGAAGAGTTTCTTTCAAAGCTGTGCTGAATTCCAGACAGAAATAGGTGATATGACCCATAGCCAGAGACTCCAGACTGCTTCAGACCTCTCATACATGCAAGTGAAACAAATCCAGGTTGAGGGACTCCAATGCTGTACATATAAATATCCCTACTCTCTACAACCTTGGACTGTGTCAGAGCTTTCAACCAAGCTTCCTGTATGATTTCCTAGACGTACATACCTCCAAATGGGAGCCAGCACACTGAGCGAGGAGCTGCCTGATCAGCAGGATGTGCTAAAAACGGGAATAACTCATAAATCCTGCTCCTCCTTTAAACTGTCTCTACCACCTTCTTCCAGGTGAGGTGTGTGTCCTCTCCGGGCAGGCACCCAAAATCTTTTTCAAAAACAGAACAAGGACAATGCTTCCCTTTCAGAGCACAAACAGAAGCTGCAACACCATTGTGTGCAAAAGTCAGTGCTGGGAGAACTCACTCGATGAAGGAAGCCTTAGGCCAAAGTCTATCCAAAGGGCCTTCTCTGGTCTAGAGAGATGGGTCACAACGAGCATTCGCATGTGCAAAGAAATTCAAAGTTTTAAATGTATGAAAATCCCTAGTGGTATTCAGTCCTTAACTACAATGAAATTTTAAAAATCCAAAATTTTTTTTTCATTTACTTTTGTTACTTCCTTACATTTATTATGCAATTGTTTTCTGTAGTATTGCTCATGCATGAGTTAAACACAAAATTCTTGTGAATGGGACCCTTGCTAAATTGTTCACCTACAGAAATAATTGCAGAACAGGAAACAGTCATACTAAAAACAGAGAATAGTGTTTACACTAATATTTTATAAACTGTCTCAGTTTAGGCTTAGAAATTTTGAAAATAATTTCAGATATTTACTAGGACAACTTTTAAAGAGACAGCTTTCCAAAACACCATAGGGAATGCATAATTTTTAATCTGAAATTAGGATCTTCTTTTTCTTTTCAGTAGAAAAATGTTACAAGTTAGGGATTAATTGTCTCATAATTGATTGATAATTTTCCCTCCTACTGTGTGCGGAAAGCTATTGGATGATGGCATATCATTCTCAACAGGAGGAAAAAGTATCAGTCATTATGGGACAATTAGTTCCAATTTCAACTATTTCTCTTTCTGTGAGCTGATAAGATTGCCTTCAGAGAGTAAGCATAGTAATTAAGCATAAGTATCAGGATGTTTTTTAATTTTATTTTTAACTTAGAAAACAAATCTCATTGCAGATGCTTCCTGCGCCCCATGCTCTTCTTTCCTGGATTGATGATGTTCATGAAATAATAATTTCCAGGTAGCTGCAGTTCACAGAACCTGTTGCAGCCAGTCGGCTTACGTTGATGGTTTTGCCAGGTTGGCCCTGATTTCAGTGCTGCTCTGATGTGGTTGAAGAAAACCCTAAACATCTTTTTATCAGTGTCTGTTTCTGAAAAGTGTGTATTTCCTCACAAAACTGCTATCTGCTCAGTCAAGACAATAGTTAGTCACCTCAAAACAAGCACTGTAGCGTACCATTTGTTCATACATAAGACATACACCCATGGTGAATATACAAAGACAGGTGTATTTGTACATGCACGGGCATTTTACATGTACCTGATCAATCA
The DNA here is from genome assembly GCF_002078875.1 of Numida meleagris. Classification (NCBI taxonomy): domain Eukaryota; kingdom Metazoa; phylum Chordata; class Aves; order Galliformes; family Numididae; genus Numida; species Numida meleagris. The sequence continues at coordinate 39,791,585 of NC_034409.1, forward strand.
TGAGATTTTTAAAACTAGAATGCGTGCATCTGAAAAATGTGAATCCTTTACCACAGAGAATTTGCAAAGCTTGATCTGCGTAATTCAGTCACATGTGAGTATTTTTCCCATTAGTACACTTAGGCGATACATCTTGGAGCCTTACTGCCAAATACCAACTGTTTACATTTTTCTAAATGCCAGCCTTGTAATTTTATCCTGAGGTCCGAAAAACTAGCTGAGCTCCTTCCTTCTCCCACCTACCAGCAGTAATGCAGCCCAAACTTTATGTGTTTGGCTGTAAGATATAATTCCTTGCCTTCATGTATAACTTCGTAATCTGCAGTAGTTTCTCACAGATGTAATCAACCGGTATTCGAAATTTAGTTAATAACTGTATTCATGATGCACAGGAGGAATAAAGTCTTGCTTCTGTTCTCTTAGCTTTTTATACTGGAGATATAACCAGAAAAAAAGCACTCAAAGTTGAACTTGGAATGTGTTACTTATTAAATTCAGCATAAATGACTGAATATACATAGGGAACAGATATTTTTCAGAAGGAAGGTCCCATTTTTATACAGTAACTTGTCAGAGTAGAATCACACTCAAAGTTGCCAATTATTTCACAACCTAAACCCAAGATTTAACTAATCTGTGAGGTAGCAGTGAACTGCACATCTCAGGTTCCTGCATTTTGCTCTTTACAGCATGTACCTTCCTGCATGTTCCTAATTAATTTCACTAATCCCATGATAACTGAGTGCAGAAACTGGGGTGTGTAGGGAACCTCTACACAAGGAAAAGTCAAAGATATCAAAACAAGAATATTAATAGCATCTCTCTCTGTATTATTTTACTATTTCTGTTGTTTTGTTCCTTATGAAATTTCCACATCATAGCTAATCTCTGTGACACTTCCCAAGCTATAGGCTTTATTAGAGACATTGATCGGACAGTAGCCAAATATGTGAATATAAATTGATTTTATGCAGTGTACACAACAAGGATTTTATTGATATAAAGGGCTTCATTATTTGCAGGATTACTTTAAAATGGTTTTGGAACGAGAAGAATTCTCTGTGGACTGTATTAGAATTTCATGCGTAAATGCAATTGAACACTAATTTTTGTATAAATTCTTTTGTCTTACACTGCTGTATAAGGGGAGTCTGGAAGTGAATACCAGGGGAGTAGAAATGCAGATTACAGCTTAGGGTAACAAGATGCAAGTGGGAAAGATGACAGAATGATCATGTGGGAGGAAATTGCTGCAGTTTCTTTCTCATTCCTATTCATAACTAGCTGGTATCAAGGACCTCAGTCATTCTGAAGCAGCATTTGCAGCAGTAGAGGAAGGCAGAGGGGTTAAATTATACATATTCTGATGCTTTGACAGCTTTGGTAACCTCACTGCTGCTGAGACATTACCACGGTGTCAACATCCAGAGAGACAGGCCTGTCTCCAGCCCCATTACCTCTAAAAATCAGAAGAAATGCATGACTAAGAAATATCGTGTACTTAGGGGAAAATTACAGTTTTAAAATGCAGCCAGGGAAACAGGCATTTTATATAGTGAATGTGTGCATGGGGCTCGCCACTCTTCACTTGCCACATTGCTCCTTGCTCTCAATTTTTATGTTTCCTTGTGAGCTGCTGTGGCTTCTCTGGCTCCAGCACTGAGGAATGCAACTTTGCAGCACAGTCAAAAAATTATGGCTTATAGCTAGAAAATAATCAGTGTTGGCCTCACTATTTTCACTTAAATTAACAGCAATCTTATCAACAATTTAAAGGGTGCCTGGTAATATCATTCTGCATTGCTTGGTACTGCAAAACATACAGCGATTAGCTGTTGACAGATTACATATCATCAAACTGCGGTTCTTTCTGAAAAGAGGAGACAAGGCTTCCCTTGCATAGACTCTGCAGCATGAGAGTTTTTGGAGCCCTGTAAGTCGAACAGTTCCACCTTATTTAATAAAGGGTAATCGGGAAGCTGAAGGAGAAAAACATGTATTGTGCCATGTACTGAGGAGATTGTCTTACTCCAATTGTCAGTGTTCATACTTCTTATAAAATCTCTGTTTTCCACTGGGCAGATGATTTCATGTGACGTTATATGGTTAGCTTTGAAACATGCTTGGAGATGAAATCATACTTTTTAATCATTTCAGGTCAATAAAATCGTTATGTTTATTGTTACAGGAAATGGTGGACAATTCTGTGCCTATTCTACATGTATGCTATATGTATTAATCATAAAGTGAATAAAAAGTGAATCAGGTTAAGAACAGTACACAAAGGTAGGGATATTGTTTGGATTTAAGCCATGCTAAGGTAACAGACCTTCTGTATGAATATTAGCCTAGAAATCTTACCAGATTTCATTTTCTCCTGACTTTTCAGGTGCTTCTTATTCCCTAGTGTGCAGACACGCATGCTTTGTTTGGCTGTTCGAGGAGGTGAACAGGTGAAATTTATATCTACATGCACAAAGTTACAGTGCAAGAAGTACCTCAGATAATAATTAAATAGATGCATACAAAACATGTTTTGATTTGGCCATTCAGTTACTTTTTTTTGGCTGTTACTCTAAAATATTTGTTGCTATTTTAAGAAAATTCTGGAGATTGATACTGAGCTCATGCCCAATAATGGAAGATTTGTTGCATGCTCCAGGACTGTGCTGTAGATAACTCAGTGTAGATAACTAACAGTTTTGATGAACTGTCAAAAAGCATTTCTGCCAAGCTCTCCTCCTGTCTTGGAGCTGTAGCGCTGCTGCCTGTCTTGGTATTGCCTTTGCCACTCCCACATTTGTTCAAACTTGTGCTCAGAGGCCCCCGGCCCCCCTTCCACGTGTACCATGTCTTCATCCCTGCTGACCTGCCGCCTCCTGGACTCTTTCTATCTACAACACTGTGTTCCTTTGTCCTGCTCCAGACTCAGTGGCAGGACTCTGCTCACACCAACATTTCTAAACCCGAGCAATAAAGTAGCCATGGACTGTAGGAGAGATGTAGGTGATGTATCTTGTTTTTTTTTTCAGTCAGGGCAATGAAAGTGTTGATGTGATATTAGTAGTGAGCATTAGAAAATGGTTTTACAGAGCTAATGCACAACTGGGATCTAGAAAGTTTCCACTGGACACTGTTTTACATATGGCAGCAGGAGAAATGTTTCTTCGCTACTCAAGAAGACACAGAGATGCAGGGACACAATTCAGGGTGTGGAGGAACAGTTGCTGGGGCGGTGCTTGTGCATCCAGAGCAGCACAGGTGGGGCACCTGAATTATCCCACTCAAGTTCTTCATCAAAACTTTTACTCCCATGAAATGTCAGGCCTGAGCAGTACTAAACATGGATTGCACTGTAAGCCTCTGTGGTAGTGGTGAAAAGGCTGTTTTGATATGCCATCTTTAGCGTGACCTTCCATTCTTCTGAAAATGTAGTTACAGACCCATCTTTACAAAAAGCCAAGAAAGTCTCTTTTCTGAGCTTGTCTTTTAAAATAAAAGTCCATTACTGAAGCTAGAAAGATAGCATATTTCATTAATAGGAAAATGAATGAGTATAAAATGTATTATTAACATCCCGGAATACTTCAATCGAGGAAGACATCGTTTATTGTAGATATCTTTAGACATTCTAGTAATGTTCCATCATCTTAATGATGAATTAATTTCATTAAAAACAGTCTAATGGAATAGGGTAAATGTTCACTCTGGTGTCAAAGCTTTCTCTGGTACTTACCTTGGCCATAGCACCACTGAAAGCCGATCGTTTCTTCCTCTCAATGCATGGCAGCTGCAAACAAAAACAGAGTAACACAAGTGATGTTTCTGTGTGATTTTTTTTTCATTCTCGGATAATGTCGTGATCACATTCAAAGTTTTATGCAACTACTGGGATGCTGAAAAGAAAAAGCTGTACAGGAAATACCATTTAGCAATCTAGACACCAGTTTACAACTTCGCATGGTTATGGAGGTACAGTGACTCGCTCTGTTACAGCTACAGCAATAAGCATTGAATAAATGGTGACAATTACCTCTGAGAACTTACACAGTTACTCACAGTAACACTACATCTGTATGATTTAAATTTTTAGTATGGCAGAAAAATCTGAGAAGCAGCAAGGTAAAAGGACAATCTCCAATATATACTTTGTGATGAGGTATTTATGATGATCTGGTCAGTGTGGGATGTCTGACCTATTCACCATCTCACTGCGTCCTGTTTGTATGCAGCAAGTAAGGGAAGAAGTGAGCAAAATTATATTGACTGAAATACACCATGCAGAAAATTTCCGTCCATCTGATTAAGTATTCACTAAGTCCTTCAGTATCTGCTATGGTGTTATGTGCTGTCAGTTCACCACATAGGAACCATACAAACTCTCTTTGCTGTCATTTCAGCCTTCCCTTCTCCCCACTTTTTTTTTTTAATTCTAGCATAAAATTCTTCATTATTTGGCAGAAGATCACAGAATCATAGAATATTGCAGGTTGGAAGGCACCCACAAGGATCATCAAGTCAACTCCTGGCTCCACCCAGGACCACACAAAATTTAAACCCTATTTCTGATAGCATTGTTCAAATGCTTCTTGAATTTCGGTGGGCTTGGTGCTGTGACCACTGCCCTGGGGAGCCTGATCAAGATGCTACACTGCTCTGCTTTCACTCCAAATCCCGATGAATTTCATAGGAATCACTGTGAACATTCAACATCTCCCTCATTAATGCTGTCACATTATTGAGTTTCTTTTTCAAGAACAATTTAAAACAAGTATCAGTTTCCCATGGGATTAGTCCACCCAGGTGGTGCACACCCCACTTCAGATAAGCCTGAATGTTTGCAAAGAGACACCATTGCCCCTAGAACGGATGTTTTTCAGAGGCTACTCCATGCTCTATAGTCAGCCACATCTGAAGTCTGACTCTTCTTTACTCCTCTCTCAAGAGGTGTCTTCCAACAAGTCTCTCACCACCAGGTTCCACACCAGAATACACAGGCAGTCAGCCAGTACTTTGTACCTCCATAAGGAAATATATTCCTTCCTATGAATCTCTAGGGCGCATTTGTAAATTATTCAGATGCTTCTTTTTCAGAGGAAATGATGTAGAAATTCTGTAGGCTTTGGAGCTGATAGTCATTTTTGTCAGGATTTTTCTTGCATAGGGAACAGTAGGGTTCTAAATCCCCGACTTCTTCAAGGGTTCAAATCACCATGTCTGCATTTTCAGTCAACACACTTGCCTATTTCTGTACAGAAATGACAGGCATTACTTCCAAGCATTCCATGTGTTTTTTCAGGGGTTTGGTTTGTTTGTTTGCTTCACATCTGTTTAACAAGGATTTTATGGCACTACTCTGGATGGGCAGTGTATACCAAAGAATCAGTGTGCTCAGAGACTATGATCTGTGCAGTGTTTTATAGAAGCATGTAAATGAAATAGGTATTTTATTTATGACCACAAATGTGCTCTTACTTATGACTGCATGTTACACATGCAGCATGTATTGTTTCATATCTGGCAGTATCATCACAGTAGTGAACACTGCGCTAGAAGCATAATTGAATTCTATGACTTTCCATTTTTTAACCGATAAGAAATTTCTGCTTGCAACTGCCATTTCTTAAATGGCAGATAATCTGCTCATCTTATGTAGATCTTTACCTTTAGCAATGCACTGCAGCACTAGAGTAACCTCTTTTTTTTTTTTCTTGTAAAAGGCCAATTTAAATCTAATTATCCAGTACTCTGCAGTCTCTAATAATACGATGGTGTTTATACCGTTATTGTGGGAAGCTGCAGCATTACAATAATAGACGCCATCAGATGTTATCTCTGTGAGGGAGTGGGCATGTGCTCTTCAGAAAATTCTTCACTGCAGACAGCTTTTTCTGAGACAAGATGCTTCTTCAGCCTCTTCACACCTATTTAAAATATCAGGACAGTGTCATTGGCGTGTAAAGGTCAAAGGCTCTGTAGCAAGTCTCAAAGCATTTGTGCATGCCTCATTAGATGTAGTAACCTCTATCTGCACTAGGGCTCTACTGAGGATTGTTCGTGGAGATCAGAGAAGTGCAGTTTTTTGTTATTTTTTCCTTTTTTTAAAAAAATAAATGAAAGTGTAGCACTTCAAATTTATTCTCCTAATATATTTTCAAAATACAGCTCCAAAACTAGAAGCAAATAAATTACATTTGCCTTAATTTTTAATTAGCTGAAAGTCATCACTGCAAATTGTGTCTTCCGTTACAAAATAAAATAGTCGACTGCCAGGCCTGAAATAATTAACCAATATATTATAATTAAGCAATTTAATTTTGATTTAATTATGATATATCATACAACTTTTCTTCTGATGTAACTGACATTCACTGACAAAACGCTATAATATAAAACAGCATTAATGTTTACAGCTGATGGCTCTGTGTGTTTTGCTTCATAGTATTTAGCATTCATCAGAGCATATGGAAAAAGTCTCCTAGTCTGAAAGAGCTGGCACGTAATTCTATACTACACAAATTATGCACTACATGTTTTTCCCAATTGTTATTGTGGGAGGCAAGGGGGGAAATCTTCGCAGACATCGGGCTTGAGCCAAAGTTCATGGATATTAACTGGAATCTTTCCATCAGCTTTGGTCTGCTTTAGATAGCAAACTGCTCCCATGTTGTTACAGGCAAATAGATAAGACCGCACGCGTATGAAATATTTATGTAGCTATCTCACATACACATTCTGTGTCAACATCAACATGATTTTGTATTAGGCTAGAGACTGTGAGGACAAAGGCAGAAGCAACGGGCAGGCAGGGAATACTGCTTCATTCAGTGCTGCCTCAATAAAATTGCTGCAAAATATCCATCAAATTGCTTCTTCAGAGCAAGGCCAATCCTCTATTTAGTAAACAACTTTTTCAACAGATGATGTAATAAAGGATGACTTCTGTTCCAGAATGCACCTATGTGCAGACCCCTGTGTAATGGCAGGAACGGTCAGGGTGATTTCCAAAGGTTCATCTGCATGCAGCGGGGCATGCACTAGATCTTCCTGAGGGTTTACACAAGAAAAGTTGAAGGACAAAAAGCCAATCCTCATTTGGATCTAGTGATTTGAGCACTCTCAGTGTAGCGGAAATGCTAAGTCACAGCTTGAACCAGTGACTGAGCACCTGGTGGGAAAGCAGGGCCAACACAGGGGAGCTCAGGTGCATGCAATGCACCTGAGTGACTGGAATGGGTGGAGCCAGGATCCACCCCTTCCCAGACCTCGTTTAATGGTTGGCAGTGGGGGCAAAGATGTTTTGCTAGCGATCTCTGCTTACCTGTGGTCTTCTAGGGGTAAGTATATTCTTTCTTTTGTTTCTGCAGCCACAGCTGCTCTATTTGGGCATATCCTCACTTGCTGAAGCCTAGGACTTTGCTACCCTGCTGTTATTGCTGTGCTTTCTGTTGCGTTATAGTGTTACACTCAGCAACATCTGAGAAAGTGGTCACATAAGGCAGGAAAGCTCACAGTCCATCATGTCATGTGCAGTCAGATGTTCCTATGCTCCTTTAATTCTGATGTGTTGCTTTTTTTTTTTACGTTTAAATTTCTTAGCAGAAGGTCTAAGGCCAAGTTTCTTTTGGGACTGAGAGCAATTGTGCACTCAGAGCAATAATGAGTGTTTGTTATCTCTCAAACTCTTTCTCCCTCTGGTTTTCTGAAGAATAACAAAGCATGATTAGTCAGATTAGTGCTATTTAGGAAGCAACAGAAATTCAGAACAATGTGTTCAAACCAGTGTAAATATTTCAGCCAACCTTCTGGTAGTACTGAAATTGCACTGTGCAATCACCTTCACCCTGCTGGCCCAAAATTCTTTGCTTCATACCATAAGCTCAAACAGAGGTTTTGCAAAATGCCCACTAAACAATATTAAATGAAAAATATGCCAATATGTTATGCTTGTGACAGCCTTTTAGATTCTTCAATATGGCTGCATTGAGATACCCCACAGATGTCATAGCTTCATGAATACACCAATGAGACATGTGAATAATTTAACGGAATATTGTCAGTAGCAAATGTCACACATAATAACTGGAAGGAAAATTGCCTTCAATAAATAAAGATAAAAATGGATGCAAATCAATTCTTGTTTAATATACAACTTGCTTAAGTATAAAACAATAGCTTATTACTTTGGCAGGAAAGTATAAGGTGTTTTTACTACATCCTTATCACTTCATTTGTTTGATATTGAAACTCTGGCTGTAATCTGCACTTCTGTAACTCTCCAGGATAAGTAATTCTGTAAATCATTGTGAAATCTGCACATAGGGAGCACTAATTACCCTTTGTGCTTTTGCTTTCAGAATTGAAGAGCAAAAGGTAAATCTGTGTGAGTTTTACAGGAATTCTGACTTTTCAATTTCAGCAGTTCAGAATTCAATGTGATTGAGGAGGAACACTAAGCACTAAAACAATTCTGGCTGAAATTAACCCTGCAAAAGGCTTTTCTCTCTGTTCTGATAAATATTGTATGAGGAACATGAAGCAGTATACTGACACGGTCATATTTACTCAGTAAGCATGAGCACCAAGTGATATCCTGCCTATTTAGTCTTTGACTGATATGAGATCCTTTTTCATAATGTAAACATGTTTTCTGTTTGCTGTTGCTCTTGTTTTCATGATGTAAACATGTTCTCCCTCTTTGTTTATTTTTTGTTGTTTTTCCAACAGCAGCTTCCACGAGGGTTACAATGGTGAGTGAAAGTCATCATGAGGCCCTGGCAGCCCCGCCAGCGACCACGGTAGCAGCAGTTCCTCCAAGCAATGTCACTGAGCCAGCCGCTCCTGGAGGAGGGGGAGGAAAAGAAGATGCATTTTCTAAGTTAAAACAGAAGTTCATGAATGAACTGAACAAAATTCCACGTGAGTAAAACATGATTGATTAAAAGCTTCCGCTGGCAGATTAGATCTAACAAAAATGTCCTGACATTTATTTAGGGAATGTACTAAATGTTTTCAAGTCAAGCTAAAATAATCAGAAGATAAACTCAGTTTAGTGAGCTCCTCAGAATTAATTGTAGTAGAAAATATAGAGGCCAATTCATATGTGATCTGAGCTTATTCTTGATATGTCAGATTGTCATTGCAACTTTTACTGATAAGTTATTGCTGATATATCATTAAAACTAGACAGGCTGGAGGACTTCACAGTGGTAATGGGGACAAGGAGCAAAGTATATCTGAACAGTAACACTTAGGGTTTTGTGTTATTACAAATGGTGTGTGCGTATGACCTGAAAGCAAAATTTGTCCCTAGTTCATAAGTCTAAGAAAAAAAAATGGCTTTCTAACAAGGAGATGACAGTTCTTGGAAAATGACATTCTTTTCTCTCTCACTAATTCTTTGAGATCTGCCATTGAACTTTGTTGGCATGAGTTCTTACACCTATGCTGGATATTTTAAAAATGTCAGTTCATATTTCTGTGAAGTCAATAGGTTTAAAGTCATTAGTGTTCTTTTGGTCTTTGCCAGAAATTGGTGATTCAAAGTTGAGGTGTTAGTTTGTATATATTTGTTAGCTTTTTGCTGTTTATGGTAATTACTGTCTGCTTGAACCTCTTTAGTATATTTTAGTACATACACACTGGTATTAAATGTGCAACTAACTCAGCACTTTCAGTATCATTTTATGTAAGATAGAATTTCTTTTTTTAACCAAAATATGCAAGCAGATAATTTTGGCACTTTCATATAAATGGAGGTTAAACTCTATGTGTATCTGTGTTTCCATAGCAGTCACTACAGAGACATTCAATCTCTAATAATTTTTACTTCAGAGTAATGTAAATGTAAAATATTTTCAAGGAAATGTTTTAACATATAGAATAGTTTTCATTTTAAGAACATTACCATTTGTGTAATTAAATGCTGTATGAATGATAAAGACAAAAAATCAGAATATTAATCATTTTTTTAATCTCTGAGATGGATCTTGGCAGTCTGCAATCTGGCGGAGGCAGCTTTTGCAAAATTGATAGCAAACAGCTTTGCTCTGTCACTCAAAATTCTCACTTGCAGGAGTAGATGTGTTACAGTGGTAAGAAGTCCATATGTCATTAGTTTAGTAATCTGCACAGTCCAGTGCAGACCATACTGAAATGAAATTGCTCGGTGATATCATGGGAAAAACAAAACTGATAGAATTAAAAAAGAAGAGGAAAAAAGAGAAGATGAGTCAGAGAGGGAGAAATAGTCGGCATTTGAAACATTCTTTTAATTTACAGCTCCCCATTCTATATAAACAAGGTGAATTACACTTTTATGTCGATATTATTTTATTCGTAAGCTTTGATCTCAGTACATGGACAACTGCAATTGTTAGGTCTAGGAAAGCAGAGGAATTTTGAATGCACTGCTATATACTTTTTTAGAACAACAATGAAAACAAATGGAAACTCCAGTTTTGAGAATCTTTCCAAAGAAAGCTTCTTTTTTTTTTAATTCATGCAAAGAAATAAGAATCTACTTTGATGTGATTGTTTTCAGAGGAAAGCGTGCTATGCCATAAGGCAACTGTATTTATGATGAAATACATTTTAGTTATTATAAAATATGGTGCCTTCCACTAAGAGTATAAACAGAATGTGTTGCATTTTTTTTCTTAAAGTGCTTTGTCACATAAAACTAAATAGGAATCTGCTTCTTTAGAGAACTGTGGAGGTTGTTGGTAATCCTGCCATGGCTGAGAAGAATTAATCCAAATTAGCTGCCTTTGTTCCATCATGCTTCCAGACGGTGGTGGATGACTAACCTGATCATTTTTGCCTCTATTATTTGTATTAACTTGTCCTATTAGCTTCCCCACCTACTGGTAATAATATTTCTATTTTTTTTGGCAGAACAGTGTCTTCAAGGCAGATCTGGTGGAAGCTTTAAACACAAAACCAAAATCTTTCAGACTTAGGAATATCAACGTATCTCCTCTTGTCTCTTGGTTTTTATGCTTCGTACTGTTTCTTTCAGTAATAATATTCCTTCAGCAGTTACCCAGCACTATTTTTTGGCACTAATGTCTTCTGGTTGTGAGAAGACTACTTTTAATTCTTCAAAGACAAAAAAAAAAAACCTTTCATTTTTAACATAGTTTTTGTTTAAAATATGCAGCTCCTTTCAAGGAATAAATATGGTCAAGGCTGTCTGTGCTACCTTTAATGTAAGCAGGTCACTCTGAAAGTAATGCCTCCTATTTATTTCCATGTAAACTACCACAGATGCAAAAAGCATTATAACACTATTTGATAGAGCACATTCTCAGCTACAAAACACTATTTCTAAACACAGTCACCATTAGCTCTGCGTTTTCCCCAGCAGTGAAGAAGAATCTGCATGCCACGATCATAAAAATCTGCACCACTGAAGGTGACCCACTGTCACTGTTGCCACTGCTGAAACACAACACCCACCACCTCACTGTGCTCACATCCACCATTTGGGCTCCATAAATGCTCAGCAAGTGCCAAGAACTGCCAATGGATGCCATTTTTTCCACATGGAAGAATTCAGTGCTACACCTGTGCTTCATATGCATTTCCACATCAGACTCTATTCTTTCAGACTGCTGCTCTGCTGCCATCTCTCACGTGGCAACAAAATGTAACAGAATAGTGGCAGGAAAGTTCAGCCTCTATTGCCATACCAACATTTACCTCTGATGTCGTGGGCCAACGTAATAAAATAGGAGGCATTACTTTCATTATGATATGAACAGCTCTCGTATCTGGGGGAGGACAGAAGACCTCATTTTCCTATTGGAGGATTATAACATTTCCTTACTATTTTTTATTTTTATGTCAGTAAGGAGTTGTCAATGAGGTGTTGTTAACCTGTTAATGAAGCTGAAGAATTCATTTTAGTAGGAAGATGATCAGACCTTCCCTCTTCCAGCTGGTTGTGAATTTTTTTAGAATCTCTTAGAACAGAAAATGAATTTGTTCCATCAAGATCATTTTTAGAGGGTCTTTCTGTCATTATCTTCTCATATGAGAGAGAAAAAAGTAGAAAAACAGTGTACCAGCCTCTTCGGGATAGCATGGATACTTCGGTCTAAGAATACTTCTGGCATGTGGAAGACTTTGGAGCAGTATTTTTTTCTGGTAGATTCAGACTGGATACCTGAAGTTGAGTCTTAGCAGAGAAATGTGATGGTCACTAATTCTCTAATATTTGCCAATGGGAGACTAGTATGGACCAGCATGTTTTTTTTAACTCATATACTTTCTCATTAAAATCTTCTGGAGTTTTTGTGTTCATCCCTACATGAAAGGGGAGTCCTTCTACTTGCTGGTTACCTTGAGAGAACTTTTTTCCAGTGCTTTGTCTGTATGCAAGAGAGAAATAATTAAATGTTTTAGTTCTAGTTTTAGCCTCTGCCTAAGATGTCTGCGGATGAAAAATAAGCCATTGTGATTTAATGGATGTCTAATAAGATAATGTAGCCATACTGTGAAAAAGCTCACCTGCAATCAACTTACAGTGATTAAAAAAAGAACCCCAGCTGTAGTAGGGTCTAATTTACAGTCTCCTCTTTCTGGATTTCCATGGGAAGTCCGTAATGTCAAGTCATGTTTCTATACACACAAAAAAAATCCAATAATGGTAATGACAGAAATGAAGGTACAACAAAGTATACCCAGCTGAATAAATAACTGTCCCTTCCATGTGGCTTGTAATAGGACGGTCATCTTTCAAAAATAATGTTTTATAGAACACATAAAATTCACAGGTTAAGTAGGCTAGACATATTTAACTAACTAAAAATATCAGGATCCCTTTAAAGATTTCATCTACAAAACTACAATATAGGATCTACGCAATTTAAATGACACTGATGTTTCCTCCTGTGATATACACATCAGCAGACTTATTTTATCAAAAATTGATGGATTTAATAAAATGAGAAAATAGAAGTTCCAAGTAGAATGAAGGGACCATTTGTATTAATATACATTTGATACAAGAACAGTGATGCAATATGTAAACTCAGTTAAAATTTCAATCAATACAACCAGAAATCCTGCCTTTGCATTTATTTCTGTCTCTTTAAAACAGCACATACATCACACTTTATGGCAGGAGAGCATAGGCTTCCAAAAACACACAAATCATACAAAATGGTCATTTCCTAACATATATTTCACTCTGAATAAAGAGAGTGGGATTGCTTTATTACAATGAGTCATACAATTAAAGTGCAAGAATCCTGTAAGGTTACTGAGGCATAACTGTGAAGAATTTTGTTCTCCGTTATGTAAATCTCTGCATTTTGGTGAGTGCTGATTTGCATAATCACAGTACAGTTGTTTTTTAAGTGCACAGGGTATGGAAGTCACTCTATCTTCACTGGTTCTTATATATTTCTTTTTTATCCTAGTTTGCCTTTAATTGGCTGAATTTTTAAGCTGTTAATCAGAAAGAGGAAAAAAGATACCATGCTAGCTTTTACATTTTTCATTTTAAATGTGCAATTCTGACACCTTAAGCAGGGGGAAAAACAAAGCAGTTAAAAAATAAGAAAGACATAAAGCTATTAGAGAGCATCCAAAGAAGGGCTATGAAGATGGTGAAGGGTCTAGAGGGCATGAGGTATAAGGAGCAGCTGCGGTCCTTGGGTCCGCTCAGCCCAGAGTGGAGGAGCTGAGGGGAGGCCTCATGGCAGTTGCAGCTCCTCACAGGGAGCAGAGGGGCAGTGCTGAGCTCTGCCCCCCCAGTTGACTGCAACAGGGCCTGAGGGAACTGCATGGGGCTGTGTCAGGGGAGGATCAGGTGTGGGTTGGTGAAAGGTTCTTCACCAGAGGACAGTGGCGTGGAACAGGCTGCCCAGGGCAGTGGTCATGGCTCTAAGGTTTCAGGAGCGTTCGGACAACTCTCTCAGAAATATATTTCAATTTTGGGTGGTCGTATGTGGAGCCAGGAGTTGGACTTGGTGATTCCCGTGAATTCCTTCCAACTCGGAGTATTCTGTGATTCTGTGAAAGTGGCACTTACATTTAAAAGCCTTTATCATATATATCAATTATTTCTTTCCTCCCTTTCTCTGCCCTTCTGTCTGAGTGGTTCTCTGCAGACAACAAAAAAAATAACTGCCATATACTTACAGAAAGTTAGTTCTGGGTTTTGCAAGATTATGGGAATGCAAAACAGCAACAGCTTTTGAGTGGAGGCTTTAAATGTCAAGATACTGTTAAGTATCTTGATAAGAAAAGATAAAACTTATTCAACGTTAATAGACTCAATGAGTGTCTTTGTGAAATCAGTGATGTATTTCCTAAAAATACATTCCTGTATGAACAGAAGACCTTGTTCTGCCAACAAGGCAAATAAAAGAGCAAAAACTCTACCAATGAAATCCCAGCATGCGTCTGACTAGTAATAACACTCTGTTCATGCTTCTGGTGTAATCCTGAATAGCTGCAGTATCTGAATGCCTTCAATGCAGGATACTATTATTACCTCTTTTATAGAAAGTTACTGTGTCCTACGTAGTAATTGGATAAAACGCTACATTTCTATACCAACCATATTCTGAAATATTTGGCTGGCTCACAGCTCCATTTGGCCTCAAAACCCCTAAATTTGATTTAATGTGCATAAGGGACTGATAGTACCCCAAACTGGGAGCTCGAAGCAATGCGATGATTCAGGTTGAAAAATGGTGTTCTGTTCAGACTTGTCTCACAGTCTGTTTGCAGCTGTGCAGAGAAAGGTTTGTTTACCTCTCCTTGGGTTTGTGAATAGCTCTCAAAACAAAATGGGACTGGAGGCTATAGAGTAAATTAATAAAAATGTAAGAATAACTGTAAGACTCAAGTCTGAGTTAATTCTAAATAATAGCTTAATAAGCCGAAGTACAGACTTGTATATATATTAAGGTTAATCAGCAAAATAAAATAATTCTCAATTTATATTTTTAGCCATTTAACTTAAAGTTACTGCCTTCAGTTGTCATCCTATATACACCTCCATTTCTTTTTCCATTCTGCTATCTGCTTTTTTGCCCTTCTTGATTGGCCAGCTGCAGTTGCATTAAGAGTTCTTACTATCTTATTTAAATGGCAACCAAGTTAATTTCTTAGTTTTTCATTCCTCTTTGGCATCAAGATTCGAGGTGGAGATATTACTTTTTTTCTGCCATTAGAAAATTAATGGTTTTGTGCTTGGAGTTTTCCTGAAAATTAATTTTTATGTAGCTCCTAGTTTGATCATTTGAAGAAAATAAATTCAGGCTGTTCATTGCACTGCATCTTATAACAGTTTCTTGAATGCAGGTGTCACTGACAGGAGAAGGAAGGGTTTTTTTCTAAGCTTATAGAAAAGAAGCAAAATGGTGTTAATAGAATGCTTTCTGATTTCAGACCTCAGTTGAAAGAGGCAAATACCAAAAATGAGACTGAAGTTCTCAGTAATAACTATTATTTGTATTTCCACAGCAAATAGTTATGTTTTCCATACCAATGTGAGGCAGGGCCTAAAATCTTCTTAGAAAAAAAAAGTCAATATAACAACAATTATAACAATATTTAAAATATAAATAGTAAGTTCCTGTCTGTGTACATGTTCAGCAAGTGTCAGTGAATGTCAGTGTGTGACAGATTTTTCTGCACAGAGGGATTCACTGCCACACCTTTGCTTCATATGTACTTCAGTGTCAGACAACGTTCTGTCAGACTACCCCTCTGCTGCCATCTGTCACATGGCAACAACATGTAACAGAATGCTGGTGGGAAGGTTCAGCCTCTACTGCCATACCACCAACATCTGCTTCAGTTGTCATGGGCCAACATAACAAAAGGCATTATTTTTGAGCAGCCCTTGTATATATGTGTCTATCCACATATGCATAAGTGTACACACGTAGGTACGTTCCTACAGTAAGCAGGGATCTCAACTTAGGCGCAGCCTGATGTTGGCAAATTCTGCTTAGGTGTCTTGGCAAAGGGGACGTGTTAGGAGAGATTTCAAGGAGAAAAAAGAGAGAAGATTCTTGATCTTCAGACAAATCTAAAGAACAGTGCTGGAGAAACCAGGAAAGCATAAATTCAGATCTTCTTGGTATTTTCCTGTCATCAAATCATCAGCTTTACACTGGGGAAGAAACAAGGGAAATTATAAATAAAGATTTATTTTGGAACATGGAACGGGTACAAGAAAGAGCTATTACAGTACAATAGTAGAAGAGACAAATCTGTGTTTCTAAATATAACAATGTAAATACAAATCTCAGATTACTTTGGTTTCTCTATGAACCCCTCAGCCCCAGAGTTCAGTGATTACACAACAACTTCAAAATTCTTCATTAAAAAAAATTTCTAGACCACTTGCGGGAGAGAAGCTTGAGAACACTGCCCACACACCTCCAGAAGACACAAAAATCATGAGACAAGGAAAAACAATTCAACTTTGTTATTTTAGAAATTAATGATAGGAGAATACTATTTTTTACTCTTAGGGCCTGACATTTTTTGAATGCTTGAAGCTAGGAGTCCTAGAAGTACAGCTTTCAAATCCAAACTATCTAAATAGTTGCTGAGGGAGTGGAGGAATGGAACTGAAAATCTGATGAAGCAGAACATCGATGAAAATCCCTGTGTGGAAGGAGCAGTGCATGGTCTGAGATCCTGCTGCATTGCACTCTGTTGGTATCATAATGGTCAATTCTATCACGAGGGATATGAGCAGACTGCTGCAGCCTGACCTGGAGCACCAGCTCCATCCTGAGCACAAGGGGACCTGTGGCACACTAAACCCATGTGCAGCACCTTGAGCACATACTGTCCTGTTTGAAAGGAAATGATGTCTGTTAAACAAAAGCATAATGGGTGCATAACCTCGATGTCAAACAGAATCGTACATTATTGATGACGTGTCTGAAACATCATTTTCAGAAATAGCAGTTGGTTTTGAGTCATGTAATCCATAACAAGGAGAAGGAGAAGCAAGTCCCCCTGTAGCATTCAGCAAAATATAAGAAAACAAAACTCCCTTTAGCTTTACAGATGAACTTTTACATCCATGGGGATAGAGCTCATCTGTAACAGTAACTGAGGTGAGCACCTACCTTTGGTTTGCTGCCAAGTTTTAACAAGGGGTGCTAGCATACCCCCAAGGGTCTCCTGTAGCCCATCACTGTGATTATTATTTTATATGTTACAAGGACTCTGAATCCTGTGGTTTTATTGCACTATAGATATGTCAAGTGGTGCAATGCCTTATAAATTGAGTCAAGAATTCAATTTACAAGCAGAAAACTGAACATAGTTACTGGCTTCCTTTCAGTACAGGGAATGTATCTTAAAGTTTCATTACTTTGTGTGAGGAGAAGTGTGCAATAAAATTATGTTTACATACATAAAATAAACACAATATTTGCTAGTCTTTCTCTAACTTACCTGCAGATGAAGTGTCTACAGAAATTACCCATTATCTGTTATAATTCAGTTTGTAATCTTGCTCTGAAAATGCTCCATAATTGTTCATGGAACAATTGTTCTCAGCTTTAAATTGAAAATACATTTAAAGATTGCTTCTCAGCAATGTACTTCATGAAAGGAAAAAAGCACTTGGGACTACGTTTAATAGATTTGCTTTAAAAATACATGGTATAAAAGGGCAATGAAAATACAGGAATTACTGTTAAGATTGATATTCCATCCTTACCTCTGTGACTAGTGCCTAGGCGCTGCAGGAAGATACGAGGTATTCTGGTGTATTTTTATAGAAACCATGAGTAGATAATGAAGCCTCTGTTATTTTGAGGCACTGTTGTAAATTGGCACACATTAACAATAAAATGTCATTCTTTGTTGTTGTAGTTAATAATTCTGCTTTGTACTGCGTTTGCTGCTGAGAATTATCCAAACTAAAGTCTTCACTGAGGGATTATAAATATTTAACACCCCTACTTACTTTGGTTGATATGTGCTTTCTAAAGTATCTAAACTTTTTTAAAGAGACAAAAATACCTTTACTGATAAATGAAGTGTTTAAGACATCAAGCCCACATCACCAAGGTGGGTAAAATGTTAAGCTACTGACCATCAGCAGGAGCTTGCAGGAATGCTGTAGGTCCATAGAGTATCCCTTCCTGCACTCTTTAAAGGTCCCTTCCAACTCTAAGGATTCTATGATTCTATAACTGTGATTCTTTTCATCTTTTTAGGCCTGCTTGTGTTTCAAGCAAGATCTTGAATTAAACTATATGAGACAATCTCTACTGCTTCCAGAACACATAGACAATTTGCACAAGCTGTGGAGATGGCCTCAAATCTTCAGGCGGCTCTTGGTATGGGTAGACTTTGCTGTGACTCCAGAGAAGGAGCCTGTGCTGCTGAACTTGAGTGACTGCCTCAGGAAGGCCGAGTTCCAGCTGGCAGCTGAGCGAGCCATCTGCCTACTCCTGTGCAGGTTTCTGAATCTGCCTCTAATCTTAATTATCAACTTCAGCAAGAGCTCCCTAATTTGCTCACAGCCCCTATATCATCTGGGGCATGTTTCAGTACTGTAGCTGGCACTGTCTCCCTATTGCAGTGAGAGCCGCCAAAATGAAAGATGAGGTTTGTTCTTTTGAATGGGAAAGGTATTTCAGCCCACATCTAAAAAGGAGCCCCAGAAATTTTTGGCATTTCCACACTGAACTTTCAGGAGTCAGGCTCTGGGAGTCAGGTTCATGCATCCAAGATAAAAGCTTTAGTTCTCTTGAGAACAACTCAGCAACAGGAGGCCAAGTTATTTTTCCAGCTTGATCCCCTTTAGTCTCATGAACAGCAGGAACTCAGATGTTATAGGCTACAGCCTAATATTCCTCAGCTTCTGCTCTCAGGTCCCATGTTGTCAGTTTGAAGCACCTACACAAAGCATTCGTTTGACATCATAGAGAAGGGATGGCAGTTCCTTGATGAAGAACATAGAAGGAATATCCCAAAGCTGGTGAACTGCCAGTAGAACTGAAAGTCATTTCCACACAGGAAGGTTTCACCCCCTGGAGCTGTGTCAGGTCCCTCATATGGCAGGGAGAAAGCCTCCAGGACTAGGACAGGTATCAGACGTTTTCAACTGAAAACAGTTAATAGAGAAGTAATACATTCTTCACCTACACAACAAAACTGATAAAAAAAATTATTCTTTAAAAAAAATTTACGGTCCCTCCTTATCAGAATTCTTCAAATTGTCTGTTTTCTTTCTGTTTTATTTCATTTATAAATTTATAAACAATTTTCTCCTAGCCAGAACTCATGAAAAAATTGGTGCAAGCGATAGGCTTACTAACACAATATTCAGAGTTGTTTCTTCTTTAGGTTTCAAACCTTGCATTTCCTCCAAGGACAGCTATTTTGTCATGGTTTCTAAGACCTCAGTATCCAATTTTCAGCAAATACATACTCTGAGCTGAAATATCAGGTCTTGGTCCAGGAGCCAGTTGTTTGCTGGTATTATGCCATGAGTGCAGATTTACTTGCAGCATGGACAAGGCAAGGAGGACAGAGGAAGATAAGGCAAGCTTACTATTCATAAATTTCAGTCTAGCGTAGCATTTTAGATTACAACGCTGTGATGGTAATCGTTTCATATGAATCTGTTCCAGAATACCAATTTCTAAACCATCTTGCCTCTTAAAATATTTATTAATGGGTTTAAAGTCCTAGGACAGCAAGATGCCCAAGATGAAGGAAAACAGTACTGAGAGGGGACACAGGGTCAAGAACAGAGAGCAAAAAAGAAAGTTTAATGTTATCTGAGCTAAGGGCATAACAGCAATGATGATAAAGTAGCACGAAAAAATGTCAAATATGACTTTACTGGCTCCTATTCTGCAACAGCCATGCATTTATTTAACATTGATTGTATGGTACAAAAATACTCACAGATACTGCTTTTTTGATGTAAATATAGGCGTGTAGCAAGAGACAGAAGAGGGAAACTATTTACAAAAATCTATCTTCAGTTAGTGCATTAACTGAATTGTTTAAGCTGTGCAACATCCTTGATATGCAGCAACTCGATTTTGTTAGGCAACTGCTGATAATTGTGCTTTAATTCTGCACAGTACATGGGTCTGTCCAACATTGCTACTGCTTCTCACTGCCACCTAGAATAAGAAAACTAGGTATAATTTTATAATGATAATGACATGGAGCAGTTCCATTCTGGTGAACTGAATATTCACCCAGTAATTCCTGGTAGGAACAAAAAGAACAGAAAATATATCCTCTTTAAAAACAAACAAACCCCTCAACTGAGCCAGTGTTAAGCAAAATAATTTGTGATACCAAATCCCTGATGGCATAGCAGCTAGCTGAACCCTGCAGTGCAGGTAGAGTGCAAGCTGGTAAACATGTCTTTTCTCGTTTTCAAGTCATTTTCTTGACTGACACACTCCACTCCTCTAAATAACGGAAGAGGTAACAGAAGTACATTCTTACTTGATATAGCCTACAAGTATAACCTGGGCATGTAGGCTGAGCTGAGGTACTGAAATGATACACAGCAGACTGTAGAATTTCAAAGGATTTAATCCAGTAAAGTATTTAGATATGTACCTTTAAGCTCCCAAACAGTCCACTGAATTAAATTTGTTACACCAAATGATGTGGTGGTTTGGAGGATCAAGACTGTAAATACATTTCTAACACATGCTGCAATTTACCTGATAAATTGCTACATGTATTTGTATTTTAAAATACATTAATTTTACTTCAACTATGTTTATTATAAAAGTTTATAACTAGTGTAATTTTAGAGATGTGTACTACACGTACAGTGGTTGCAGCAAATTTTGTATTTTCATAAATATCAGTGTAATTTGTTTTTCTCCCATTTCAATTTAGTAGGCTGCTTGCTGAGAGTTGTACCCCATTTTGTCATATGGCTTATTACCATGACACACATTTTCTTTATTATTGATGAAAAAAAAAAAAGCATTTAGAAAATGTTTAAATGATCAGTAGAGTGCTACTTTGAGAACGTTGGGGGGGGGGGGACACTGAAATTTTGCAGTGGGAACTGTTGGAAGGATGTAATTATCTCACTTGGGATTTGGGCCAACCTTGCAAACATCCAATTTCCACAGAAGTGATTGAGGTTCTTTCCATTTAGTTTAATGAGAGTTGGATGGGGCCATAAGGCATTACAATCCTTTTGGGAAAATCCCAGGGGATCTCTCATCTCCACAAAAGCTCAGAACACTGGTTTTATGCTTCCTCCAAAGCACAGCAGTTCACTAGTGTGTCTCACCACGGTTCTTCAGCATTGTTGACTTGGGGAAAGCAGCCCACCATGGTGCTGCTTTCTATGCCTGAGAGGGGCCCAGGATGCTGGCAGATGATGATGCTTAGCTTTCTTCTGGGTGTAGGTCATCCATGAACTTCACTGAGTTTCACTGAGCTGAGTTTCTCAGCTGTTCACTGAGAGTACTGGAGTGTCTGGCAATAAGCAGGCAGTGGATGTGATGCTTCACTAAGTTTTCCCTCCCTTCAGGGTTGGTGCTGAGAAGCATCTGAAAGTCAGCATCAGATTAGCAAAGGATTCAAAACTCCTTGCAGTGACTGAACCCCAGCTGTTCATTCCTTACAAACTGTTGTATAGGATTGCTGGCAATACTATGGATCATTCCCTGTTCAGGCAGACTGCTTTAGTCTTTTCTTCCACTATTGGGAAATCACAAACTATGAAATGCTAAGAGCATACAGTGGATCACAGTCATGCATGGTGAGATTGATCACTTAATAGATTAGCAAGTGTGCTCATGCCACTCTGTTTCAAAACTGGTTTTGTTTTAGTTTGCTTTTTAAGAGGGAAAGACAAACTGTAATACACTTACCTCAACACAGGACTGAAATAAGTGAAATACTGTTGTTAGCCTTGCTGTTCAGTTCCCACATTCAATGATCCTATCCTAGATGGTAAGGATGCTGAGTTACAGCAGTTGGTTACTCATTCCGTATTGTCAGAATGATGGTTGGGAGCTACTGTCAAACTGAATCATTTACTACTTTATGTAGTAAAGCAGTGCTGATATTGTCTGATCTCCCACAGGACAAGGAAAATAAGGAGGTTTTGCACCATTGTACTGACATCTGGGGAGTGGAGAATGATGATCTCAAAAATATTTACGTTCCTGTCCTGATGCTGGGTGAACTTAAAACTGCTTTTTCTAATTTAATAAAATAAAAATGAAAAGTTAGTAATTCCTTCTTCGAGAAAGTACATTTGCTTCCACCAGACTTGTGACCATTAATGACATTGTATGTCTTCACAATCTCCGTATCAATAGATTTGATGTTATCAAAATCACTATTGCATTATGTTGGTAAGATGTATGGCTTGCAAGCACAAGAGGCCAAATCTGTGATCTGAGAGTAAATAAAAACAAATTTGTGACTAAACAGCTGCAATTCTTCTCACAGGCTTTCATCTTCTGCTTCTTTCCCTTACTTTCTGC
The DNA here is from genome assembly GCF_002078875.1 of Numida meleagris. Classification (NCBI taxonomy): domain Eukaryota; kingdom Metazoa; phylum Chordata; class Aves; order Galliformes; family Numididae; genus Numida; species Numida meleagris. The sequence goes on from NC_034409.1 coordinate 39,814,075, forward strand.
TGGTTCCCTCATCACACAACACCTTCTCCTGTCATTTAGGCTTCCTGCCTCTCCAGAATGAAACAGTTTTGCAATGCTAAGACTTCCGCAGAGAATACAGCTGGCTCTGTATCTACTTGAGAAAAGGAAAAAGTTAGGGTCTCTGAAACTTTTTTGACATATGGCTTGGAGAGACATAAGGCTCCCTGCCAGTGCAAGTCCCTGCTGCGTTCTGCAGGCTGTCTGTCTGCCATAGGATATTCCTGGAGAAAAGGTATAAATATAAACCAATCTCTCTCTACTTTTCCCTCTACTTCACATAAAGTGTGCTATGAGAGAGTAAAAATCATTCAGATTTCCATCAAAGCAGATGACTGAATATGGATGTTTTATTTTTTAGGAACTTCAGGCCTAATGTACTGTAAAATACACAGATTTTCTTGTCACAATGGCAGAAGCAATGAGGGTAGGACTACCTAGGTTTTTTGCACAAGACTAACAAGGCTCCTGACAGTGGTTGTTCCTTACCTCATTAATATATCGGGTATATTCTTCCACTGACCCATAAGCTGGAAATCTCATATCCCTGCCCAGGTGTTTTCCAGCTGCTACTAACTGTGCTACTAGTTCAACAAAAAACATTTTTGGAAGCAGTCAGAAAAGCGTGTTATGTACGGTCCTGTCAATAGCAATCAGCAAAGACCTCAGATAAGAACTAGTATTAAGAGACAAACCAGGACTGCCATATTAGAGAGATGCTAAAGGAAAATTGGTTCCAATGCTGGCTTCCATAACATCTTTTCCTGGAATGATATGCCTATCAGAAACCAATTTCATAACAGGATAAAAGAGCTATCAATCAACATATAGTCTACATATTGGTTATAATTAAAATATATTGACTGACTATGTAGAGAGATGTTGAACAGTGTGTAGTTGTATCAGTATTTTTAACTTTTCAGTGGTTGAATTTGTGGAAAGCATTGTTGAGATACCTGATCTCTGAGCCATCAGCAGTGAGGTAAATGGCATTTACCTCTGCTCCAGGGAAGGACTTACTTTTTTATCAAGTGTCACCTCTACCATGATGTGCCTGAATAAATATAAGTATGCACTTTGGCTTTAGTAGAGTCTCCTGGGAGAGCATTGTGAATGTAAGTTATTTATGATTTAGGATGGGTTGAATGCTAGTCACAGCACAAAAATATTACCTTGTAAGCTCACTGCATTTGCAGGTGATGGAGGGAAAAACTTCACCCTTATTAAAGGATCATTTCACCATAAACATGTAATTGAAAAGCCCACTTTTACCTCTGCCAACTGCACTTCTCAGACACTACATTGTTCCTGCACATAGCCGTGACTCTGAAGCTCCTCAGCTCAAGGACAGGCTCCTTACCACCGAGCAGATCCAGGAGCTTGTGACAAGTCTGATCAGAAACACTTAAACTGACATTCAGAATGAGCTGCTTATCTCTTAGTTCCTGGAAACCTCATTGGAGTTTTTACAAAATCAGTCCTAATTTTGCTGTACTGTGGAGTGATGTGCTGGCATCAGCAATCAGAAAGTGAGGGAAATATTCGCAGATTTGCTTCTGAGAGAGTTTGGGCAGATTAATACTGATTTTGCTACTTTCCTTTGTCCTTGAAAATACAGCAAGATGTTAGAAACTGCATTGGACATACTGTGTTGTTTTAAAAACTAATTTATATCTTGCTGTATCTTGTATCTTATCAGCTTTTTGTGATACATAAATTACCATTTTACATTTAAAGTGGCTGTGTTGATTTACAGAAAATTCACAAGTGACTGAGCTTGTAGTAGTAATAGTAGTAATAAAAGTAGTTTGTGTTATGGATATTACAGATTGAGCTCGCATAGGAGAATTGTAATACAAAATGATAAAAGGGAGATAATAAGGATAATAAATTACTAAAAATGCACAAACAAACAATAAATAATGACTAATTAGTAAATAAAATAATATATATATAAGAGTACAAGTAAATGCGAAGTCCTTGATGTACTGCATATATAGCCATATGTTTATACCGCACTCTAAAAGCTACAAATTGCTCTGAAATCAAAATGTGGTGTAAAAATAACCATGTATTTTACAGCCTACTTCTCATTTTTTAAGTAAATATATGATACCTAGTTACATATTGAAGAGAAGGAAAACACAAGTTTTTTGAAGTCCCTGTCACCCGCAGGCTTTTTATTGCACAGTGCACAGTGCTGTTAACCGTCAGTGCACATGTTCACGTGTGGGAATATTCATTCTGGTGCAGGGGCCTCTGTGACTCTGTGACACCCCATAAACCTCACATTAATGTAGATTTTGAATTACAGAAGATGCCTTTTGCTTGGTTCTACAATGGAGTAAATTGCGTATCGGCATATAGAAAAATACCATGAAGTAACCAATTACCAATTTCAGGCTGACATTTGATTTGAAAATTAGATGTGACTTGCCAAAATAACCCTTTTCGATGAATAACTCACATATCTTTCCTAAGTTAAAGGAATGCCATCAAAATATCCAGTGCTTTTTTTCTATGTTATTAGTAACTTCATCTTAAGACCTAATCCTACAAACATTGTTCAGTATAGTTTTGCGGAAATTAATGTCGCTGTCTACAATCAAAAGGACTCAAAATAGGTGCTCTGCTTCTCCAGAAACACCAGATGGCAAGGAAAATTACTTTAATGGGACAATTTTCAGAATTTTTCATCATTTTTATTTCTCTTTGATAATACAACCCTCTATGCACATATTTCAAATAACAGACCCAATTTTCAGTATGGGATTCATCTATTTTCTCTATTGCTCTTTTACTTGAAGGTTGTGTTGTTTTCATTCTTGGAATTAGTGGGACTGGCAGAAGAAGGAAAGGGAAATGCTGATAGTTTTGTCACCCATTTTATTATGCAATAAGGATAGGCATTAAGGCACTGTCATGAGAGGAGGAATAACATGGCTTGTGTCTTGCTTAGCTTAAGCAAGATTAAGCCCTTGTATCTCACCCGTAAAGAGCTCTAAGTTAGACTGCATGGAGAATGTGTTACTCATGCTTATCATTGAGGCTGACACAGAATTCCTCCACAGGAGACACAGAGAATCAGGAAGATTGTTCTGTGGGAGGGTTTTCTAACATAAAGTTTTGTAATGGATTTTGTGGGTGAAAGATGAAATATTGGAATTTATTCTTGTATATTGGTCTCAGAACCCGTAGAGTGTGTGCTGGGTGGAGGGTTGCATGCATTTTTTTACCGTCTTATGGCCATTTTAATTCTCAGTGCTAAAGTTCCTTATGACAGAATTTCAGTTGTGAGCATTAAGTTTTCATACTGAATACAGAGTCCGTGGAATGTTTTTTTTGCCAGGGAAAATAAGTGATTCTGTTGCAAGAATACTTTGAAATAAATCTCTTGACAAGGCAGGGTTTTGATCATGCCTGATTTTGCTGTGGATGACTCGTATCAGTAATGTAACACATCTGCAGAAGTGTATTTTTGTAGTTGAGATCTGCCTTGGTGAGTAAGGCTGAAGGATGACTTAGGGCTTAAAGCTTTTTTCTTTTTTCAAGCTGTATCATTCTGTCTAATGAAAGGCCATTACCTCCTCCCATCGATGTGGCCTCCGTTCCTGTAGTAATGCATCTGTGAGTACATTATCACTGCTTCTGCTTCTGTGAATGAACAATTCCGAAGAGTCTACATAGAATTTATTTGTTGATTATTCACCTGCTATTAAAGTGGTTCCAAATAAAGTGGAATGGCAGACACTGCCTCTTGGAAGCTCTTTCCAGCTATAAAAGGAATTCTGCGTGTTATCTGCAGTGCTCAAGCTGCTTTACAGATGCACCATTTTTAATTAGATTAGTTTTAATTAGACTACAGATGCAAAGTTGCATCTGTGTATCACTATTAGTCTGTTTTGAGGCACTTTCAGCCAATAACAAAGCACCATCTTATTTGCATTCATTTAAGTGTGTTAACCATTTGCTTGCTGGAGTAATCACTGTGGAAGAGCATATATAACTTGTGTCATTATTGTTATGTGGAACCAGATACAGAAAGCTAAGTAGCCTAAGAGAAAATCATGCAAGGGAAGAAAGAAGGAAATTGCACTGAAAAATTAATTCACTCTTAAATCTTTCTGTGAATTCCATTTGTACTTATTTAAATTCCTTTAGAGTACTTATTTTCCAAGACAATCTTGTGAGCTTTGGACTTTATTGATTGCTCTTTTACCCTTAATGTTTGTTTTCTTTATGATCTTTTCATTTTTATTTCTTCATGCTTCACAGAGCCCATTTTCTTTTGCTGACTTTCCCTTTCTATTCTGAGCTTAACTCAGTTCTAAGGAGACAGAGGATTAATTGTTCATTACTGGTGATGCTACAGGTTTGAAAGAATTTTCAATTAGCTATTGCAAACTTTTTATTACCAAGAAAGAGCGCAGCTGCTTCTTTAGCTAATGATAGAAGGCTAGCAAGAGAAACCGGGAAGGTAGGGCAGAATCCTTGATGGATAGAAGTCACTAGAACTGCAGCCATTGATTTCAGCAGAATTATTTTTTTACCCTGGCTTCTAATTCCAGCAGAGATTATTTTCCTATGTTTAGCGTCTGCATTCTTTTTTAATGTTTGTTGTTCTGTTTTGGACAAGCTTCAGATTAATCATTGCAGATTCAATTGTATTTAAATAGGGACAGAAGCAAGAACTCTGCTATATACTTTTAATTTTGAGATTTGATAATTGTTCAGCCTCTTTGATCAGTAGCAATGAAATTAATACAGTGAGAAAAATGACTTTTAATTAAATGATTCTAATAAGGAGAATGCACTTTTGAGCAAGGAGGGGATGCACAGGTAAACCACCTGTGCGTATAACAGCAATAAGAAAATGTGCCCATGTAAAGCAGCTGCTAAGGTTGACTACAAATACTGGAACAAAATATTACTAAAGTGGCAATATGCTGATCTCAGGAGAGAAGCGAGCTCTGAGCAAGGGGCTAGGTTGACTATTCTCAGATTTTAGTGACATTCTTTGTAATCCCTAAAGCAGGTCACAGGCCCTCTTCTCTTGGCTTTCTTTCTTTAAAAGGAAAATAACACTTATCTCTGATTATACCAATTAGCAACTCATTATTCTGAAAGTATTTCATAGATAAAAAACAATGAACATGGAATTAGTCCAAAGGACTAAAGATCCAAGTTTCATATAAAACTTGCGTCAGACCCTGATGAGCATTTGCTGAAGTAAAAGACAAAGAAGAATGTCAAATAATTGATTTTCAGAGTTAGTGTAAGGTCTGCTTCCAGTTTTCTTTTCAGTGAATAGGAGAAGCTGGTAACACTTCAGCACTGAGTTTTCAGTGTGCCCTTAAAGGGTTGCTTAGCTTAGTGGAGAAATTCTGGCTTGGACATACCTGTAGGATCAATCTGTGCTGGGCACACTTAGTATCAATAGGACACTACAGAAGGAGACAGAGGAAGGTGATGCTCTTTCTGTCAGTGGAGCTTGTACAATTAGCTCCCACAAGGGATGTAAGTGCCTAGAATGTGTCTGGTTTTCATCTGAGCACTGTAAGGCAAAACTGACACCTAGTGCAGATAATCAAAGGTGGACTCTGGTACTGAGAGAGGATTTATTTCTTTCTGTCATATCCAGGAAAAAAAAAATATTGACATATTTTGGAACAACTTGCAGTGTGTGTTCAGTGTTAAATGGCTGGACTTCAAACTCAGCACAGGTGGGAGTCAAGGGGTCTCAGAGCAATGGAAAGCCTTGCAGGCTAGCTGTCCAGCAGCAAGCCAGATGCAGGGATTAAGATAGAAGGTTTCCATCCAAAACCCTTAGTGCATATCTCAGAGCAGCAGACGGGTTCATCTGTCCACTTAACACTGGGAAATGAAAATTCCCCTTCAAATGACAGATGCTTGTAGCTTTTTTTCGGGGGAGGGGGTTGGCAAGGGTAGGGGTAGGAATGGAAGAAGGCAAAGTCTTCTGATACAACTCTGGTAGCACAGCTCTCCACATCTTATATATTAATCTGAAAGTGCACAGCATTCCTTCCGGAAACTGAGAGACGTAGATTAAATTCCTTCATCAAGCCGGAAGCTATGATGGTTGACAGCACTTTTAACTTATGTTGAAATCATGGCATTATGTAGGAAATAATTCAGAATATAGGCCACAGTGAGAGGGGAGAACTATTTTCTTGTTCCCATTTTCAGCATTGCTAAATTTTAAAATGAGGAACAATCACCACATAGAATACAGAAACTGATGAAAAGGGTCATCTTTTTATGGCTCCTGCTCTGTGCCAAAGCTTGGAGTATCATATCTCACCTTTATTTTATGTCCAGTTTAAAAAGAAAAAAAGCAGATAAAAGTACTTAAACAGATATTTTAGGGAGAGTTGCTATCTTAAAAGACAAACTGATAGTTACTTTTGCTGATAGCCGACAATATTAGCAGGACAAAGTAAGCATCAGGCAAACTGCCTGCTTTCATCTACACTGGACAAGAACATTGTGTGCTGTCTCCCTAGATGGTGTGTGTGCTTAGAAAACACTCCTTTCAGATCCACATCATCCCCAAAATTGTCAGCTTTGGGTTGCAGCTATAACATACGGTCATGGACAAGCTGAATACAGGGGCTGACTAGAGCTCTCATGAATTAATTATTCAGGCTAATTAGCAGAAGACTGAAGCACAACATGTGATAAAACATATTCCAGGCTTGCTAAATTAATAAGTTCTAACATTTCTAGATTGCAAAGTCAGAAGCACAGCAAGAGTGATGAGTGTACGTCACTGAAGTAAAGATGAAGGATACAGGAAACAATTTGCAGATAGTACGAAGGAAATCTGGATTAAGAGATCAAAATGTAGTCTGCAGCTTTTTCCTTCACTGATCTGAAGGTCAAAATCCATAAACCAGCCGTATGGTTTTGATGCAAATTTCAATATGCTAACATGGAATTCCAAACACATACAAACAAAAACCACATTCTTGTTTCCTTCAGCAAATTGACCACTTTTCCAGGAAATGCAGCTTCCCTGAGCCTGGCAAAAAGGAGAGACATGGGTAGCTTTTAATGCCTCCTAAGAACAGTTTTGAATTGTCCCACTCTGAAAAAGAAGGGCAAAATTAATGTGCAGCATTTGCCTTACCTCAATGGAACAAAATTTCAACTTCTGTATTTATAGAAACCAGAAAAAAACACTCTGAGTTGCCATTCTAAAAAGGACAGTCTTCCTTCTTGGGGAGCATAGCTCCAGATTTGATTTGAGCTATTAATGAGGTCAAATGATGCTTTTAGGCTGGTAGCTAATGTAAACCAAATCTATTTATCACTTTGGCAGTGGTTCCTGCAACAAAGTTAATGACCATTACCGCATTTCTAGTTAGCCAATCAGGAATGGTGCTTTTTGTGCAAAAACGCAGAAGTTAGTAATCAATCATCATCATCCTCATCATAATAGTGCTGCTAAATGAGCTTCTGAAAAAGAACAACATGGCTATTAACCTTAACTGTATCTTGAAAATAGATTTCTCCCTACGAAGGCCATTCCCGATATATGGGTTGCAGCCTTGATAGTTTCTTGAAGAATAAAGGAGGTTGAAATACTTGGCAAGGGCACAAACCTTATTTAGATTCTTTTCTTCAGTCTTTTGAAACAAAACTGAACATATGAAAAGAGAAAGGTCAATTTTTTTAAATGGCAGGTGAAAACAATGTTTTGCCTAATAGACTTGGGTTGTATACAGTCAATGAATAATGCAATTAAAGTCTCTTTTTTTTTTGTATTAGCAGTATAATAACATGAATTCCACCAAACTTTATCTTTCTAATACCTTATGATACATATCTTCATATTGTCAGCCATGTGCTAGTAGAACAGACTTCTACAAAAGCTGTTATGCATATTCATGTCATTGGTGTTTTCTTGGGAAGTTTGCTCAACCAGGAAGGAGCAAGGGGAGTTATCTTTTGTGGTGCTTACTGTGGCACAGGTGAGGTGTGCAGTGGCAATGGTTCTCTTTTCATCCCAAGGCTTGCGGTGGCTGTTTGGTTGGCACCATCTTCCTCCAGATTGGCAAAGCTGGTACAAATACCCTGATCAGCAACGTTGGGCTAGTAGTTAGAGATATGAAAACATTCCAGGAAGGATGTGTGGGAAAAGCTTGGATCCACTCAGTCTTTCACACTATTTGGCAGAGTACTCACACCCTCAATCCCACAACACTGCATCACCCATATACCATTCCCAAGACATCTGCAGTATGGCTGGTTTGCTCTCTGCCCTTTGCTGAGGTGAATGTAGTGCCTCACCAATGACAGAAGTGCCTGTCAGGAATGCTTCCCTACATACCCTGCAGTACTTGTTTCCATGGAGAGATCAGACACACAGACACTGTTATCCCACGCGGATCAACAGAGTCAACCCAGGCGTGGAATAGCACATGTTGTATTGTCTCCAAAATCAGCTTGAATGTGAGCCTACTCCTGAGGTGCCTCAGGAACTCAAATGCTAGAAGTGCCTTTTGGGAAAGAGTGGAGGTCACAGCCTAGATTGTGTGGAGTTATTGATGTACTGTATTATTGCTTGGGGCATTCATATTACAAGCTGCCCTCTGCCAACTGTTTTCATAGTTGCCTGAGAGCCTGGGGAACAATTTCTGTTTTGATTTCGAGCTTGATCTGGAAGACCAGAAAGGGCCATGGTCAAAAGCTGGGTTTTCTGGTGCTAACTGCTATTGCTCCAAAAATGCAGCTGACTTGAGCACTTATTTTGAAGGATTTCAGCCAAAGAGGGTCTCTAGGTTTTCACTGTCTTTTGCTCAGGGCCTAGTCTTGGATGTAACCTTGGCCACTGGCACACTATGAAGGTGCCAAGCTGGCCAGCTGGGTGTCCTCCAGAAAGAGGGCATTCATGTCAGAAGTGGACAGAATCCTAGGAGGATCTTCTGAGGTGAAAAGAAGTTTTATTAGAAAAGGCTGTGCACAACAGTGTGCTGGGTGATGTACTTGGATGGACTGGATCTGGTAGTGTACAAGCCTGGTGCATTCTCGTACATTGATGTATGAGTAATGGTCTGGCCCTGTGAGCAATTGGTTGGACCGAGTTGCCCACATACATGTCAAAGACTTGGGACCTTACACTGCAAAGACTCTCAGGCCAGTCTGCCTTTTTATTTCATCTGTGTGCAGTATCTAATCTGGTGAGGCATTTCTTCTGAGTCAGTGCCTTTGGGCACTACCCACACATAAATGAGTGTCTATTAATAATGATAATATTTAATTAAATAATCTTGTTCAAAGTTATATCTGTATATTTTAAGTAACAGATCAAGAAATGCAGGCATTCCGTTGATTTCATTAGGCATACACTATTGCCCAGAAAAATAAATATACTTTTACAGATACATTCCTATCACAGAAAAAAATACATGGTTTTTCATACTCACTGTTATTGCTGCCTGCATACTGCAATTGACTAAACATTCCTGAAAAAAAAGTATTTAAAACAAAGCTGTCTGGAAGGAGATTGGTTTTTGTTTGCTTCTTGATTGTTTTTATAATTGATTTTTCTGGTATGACATTAATTTTTTTAATCGTCCTGGACATTAAAGATATGAAAAAGTTCCCAAACCTATTAGAAATTAGCTTTTCTCACTACTTGTCGTGCTTAAGTATGCAAATACATTCATGCTGAAATGATTAAAAAGGAGAAAAAGGAAAACAACAGCAAAGACTCATTCATATATCTGAAAATGTTAATCAATTTTTGAAAAGGACTGTTTCCATGATTTTTAACTGCAGAATGCATTTTTCTTGAATAATTTAATGGCAAATATAATGCACATATATAAATATATATACGTATCTATACATTTATATATATATACACATACATATATATAAAGATACTACCCTCTGTGATGTAGATGAATCTTTAACCTGTCTTGATCATGTATATCAGAGAGTAAAAAACAGGTTCATCCCAGGCCTGTTAGAGGAGGTGCAAGCAAATATATAAGGAGGAAAGTAAATACATAAACCTGCTTAGTATCTGTTCAAAGTAAATAATGCCGCTCTGCTGGGCTGTGTAGGGGATAGAGGCAACAGATCATATCCTAAGGGAAGTGGTGTCATATTTTTTTAAATAGAAAGAATTTGATTATTCACATGTTAGAAATACTTTGCATTTTGGCATTTGGTCTTTTTTCACATAGAAAGGTAGTAAAGTTCACTAAGAAGCTCTGCAGAAATTTCAGTAAGGAGACAAATGAATATCTGATCTGGCAACAAATCCAAGGAACAGAAGGATTCTTTCAGTGGGTAAATTCATCACTTTGGTATAGATGAGAAATGAGTAAAATCTGTTTACCATTTACCATCCCGTACTTGAGTGCTTTGAGTGTACGGACACAATATTGCTGCCTGGATAATAAAATGGCAGGAGTCAGAAAAAAAGTTACTGTTGTTAAAGCTTTAAAGGAAACATGAAAAACTTATCAAAGTAGCACATAATGACAAATAGAACTTTAGTCTCTTAGTTTATGCTACAGCTCTGTAGTGATAAGGGCCTGGACACCCTGCAAGCCTAGAGCACAGAGCAGGACAGTAGCCACCCTGCTGGCTGTTCCACACCCAGGCAGGAAGTGCCCCCGTCCTTCCTTCCAGCAGCTTCACAGTTTTGTATGAAACAGCTGGGCAGAAAGCCTGGAAATGCTCCTCTGGCTTGGGAAGAAGCAAAGTGGAAGAGGTGTCCTAATGGTACAGTTAGGGCAGGAGAGCAGCCCTTCAGAAGGGGACTTGTGGGTTCTGGTTGGCAGCAGGTTGAATGAGTCCCAGCGTGCTCTGGCAGCCAAAAGGGACAACCATACCCAGAGGTGCTTGAGGCACAGCACTGCCAGCAGGGTGAGGGGAGGGATTGTCCTGCTCTGCTCTGCGCTGGGCAGCCTCACCTGCAGCACTGTGTGCAGGTTGGGTGCGGCTGGGTGCCACCATATCAGAAGGACATAAAACTATGGGAGAGTGTCCAGAGCAAGGCTATGAAGGTGGAGAAGGTTCTGGAGAGCAAGATGTGTGAAGAGTGGCTGAGGTCCCTGGGTTTGCTCAGCCCAGAGCAGAGGAGCTGAGGGGAGGCCTCATGGTGGCTGCAGCTCCTCACAGGGAGCGGACGGGCAACGCTGAGCTCTGCTCTCTGTGACACTGACAGGGCCCAAGGGAATGGCATGGAGCTGTGTCAGGGGAGGGGCAGGTGAGGGTTAGGGAAAGGTTCTTCACCAAAGGGCGGTGAGCATGGAACAGGCTTAGTGGCAGTGGGCTTAGCACCAAGGTGCTGGAGTTCAAGGAACATTTGGACAGTGCTCTCAGACATAGGGTTTGATTTTGGGCAGTCTATGTTGAGCCAGGGGTTGGACACAATGATTCCTGTGGGTCCCTTCCAAATCGGGATATTCTGTGATTCTATGAAACCTGCATGCAATAGCATCCCATGTTATGTTTATATATGTTAACAGAACATTGGCATAAAGACAGATAGTTCCTATAATTTAATCTTGTTAGAAATCATAAATCAGTCCCTTTTTAAAATGATTTTATATCTGCATAATATTTTGTAACAAAATGTGCCAAATTGGCTTTTTCTTTGCTGGCAATAGATTTTTTATCTAATTTTAAAAGTTCTAACGTTTGACATCTACGATGAATGACTAATTCTGGTAAGGAATGCAATTCCTCTTTTCAAAAATGAAATTCAGCCCAATCCTCATATTTGCAGGGAAAGCTTTGAAAATGTGACAAAAATATATTCCTAAGTGCTTAGAAACTGAGAAGTAAAATAAAACAAAAACTGTTCATTGCATACAATGAATGAAATCAGCTAAGAAAATCAAATATAGATAGGCAAAATTGTGGTTTTTTTCCATCAATTTCATTACTTTTGACTCTCGATTTCTGAGTCCTAAGATTTATATGGTGGGAGTATTTTGTCCATTTTCAAATTCCAGTTTGAAGTCAGAGGCAGTTTCATGACTTTTTGTTGTACTCTTCCTTTAAACTATCAATCAGAGTGAAACATGTCATGGGAAAAATGAAATGCTCTTTAATCACAAATTGTCATTGTCCACATGATGGAAAACAGTCATCTCAATCTTCTGCAGATTTGTTTGTCAGTGTTGAATATTAGCTTCATGAGTTGTTTTGTGCCTTCTCAGGAAAGTATTTGGACTCAGCTGCTGTTGATACATACACTGTTTTTGGAAAGCCTTCAGCAAACCTGTCTGGCTTCCAGATCCGGTTCGAGGCTCCAGCTTTCTTCATCTTCGCCAGCTGCTCACTGTGTCCGGTGCTTTCTCTGGCAATTATCTAGAGCCTGAATTGATTTATTTTATTTTAAAAGCTGTATGGCTGCAGATATAATGAACTGATAGGAAGCATCAGTCTAAAAATATTATCCACTTGATTAGAAAGCATTTTCCACTAAAGTTTTTCCTTTCTCTATTCCATTTTCTCTAGTAAATGACCTAGTGGTTTTGTTGGACAGGGAAAGGAGTTAGATTTGTTGAACTGGCCAGCATTGCAGCCCTTTGCAAGGGACATGCAGCAGGGAGCTGGGCTGCTGTTTTCTCCTCTGGGCTGCTGCATGCCAACTGGTAGAGACATGCTGGAGGCAGTGGGGATACACTTTTCTGTAGAAGTCAGTGGGTGAAATGTAATGGAGCTGCTGAACTTGCCCAAGGAAAGGGGACGCAGCAGCAAGAGGGAGGACTGGGAGCTGTGGGAGGATGAGAGAGATGGTAGCACTGCACGGTAGCTCCCAGAGACCGTGTCTGATGGTGGCTGAGCTGAAGACAAGCCTGAGAGAGCAGCCCAGACCCACAGCAACACAACCAGCAGAAGGGAAATTTGTTTTAACTCTCTTTTGCTTGTATTGTGTTTAATTTTGAGTTCAAGAAAGAATGAGCTGGTTAACAGAGGATCTATTTTTGGTTTAGTATTTATTCAGATGAAACCTGACACTTAAGCTTGAAAGCCCTGCTGATCTCTCTGAAGAGCTGCTGTCAAGGAGACATCTCAGCAGCTTCACTGCCTCACTGTCCAGTCTCACCTGGAGACTCCTGGCCTTGCCTTTTCAGCCATGTTTCTCAGGAGATGAGAGCAAAGGAGCTAATGAAACTGAGCAGTGAGGACCTGAGGGAGAAAAGGAGCAAAATGCATAGGAGAGAGGGAGAGCAACTGAGATAGAAATAGTTCTGCTCTGCACAACTAGGTAGATGTGTTTTACCACAACCTGCAGCTCCCATGTGCCCTAAAAGGTGAATTAGTACTAACAATAATAAATGTAATAGACTTGGAAATTTTCATAGTAGATGTGGTTCACTTTCAGGTAAATATTTTGGTCATTTTAAGCATTTTGACTTCCAGCCCTGGGGCATGCATCAGGTTCTCAAATGGACCAACCTCTTCAGCTAAATTTGTAGCAATATCTGAGATTCCTGCTAAATTCAGTATCAGTTTATTTGCAAAGACATGAATGTTCAACCATGTGAAGTTGGCATAATTTCACATGAGGATATCTAACAAACAAGATATTGGCAGGAGTATATTCAATGAGCGAAGCCCATGACATCAGTGGAGTTTCACAGACTATTTTCATGTGGGAAACTTTCACCGTCAAAACATACATCTCTTAACTCAGTTAAAGCCTCAGTAACTTCCGTAAAATATTCATGGCAAGAGTATTATGCAACAGCACATTGCTCAAGAAGTAGAGGAGGGACAATACAGCACAAGAGAACTTTTTTTTTAACAGGAACCTTACTAAGGGTTCCTGTTAGGTCAAAACCATTAACTCAAACACATAAAAAATCAGAGATAAATGTAAGAATGTGAAAATAGTGTTTTGCAAACAGGCTGTTAGAGCAAGGTTTCATATATAAGAGTGTTTGGGGAGGATATATAGCTGTGTAAGCCCGAAGGTTAGCATTTAATCACCAGTATTTTTAAGTGTGTATTTGCCGTTTTTCTCTGCCTCCTTTACAAGTAATTCTACCACGTATCAGTATTTCCTTTTCTTTACATTGATCACCATTGTATTCCTTCTGCTGTGAATAGTGGTATCCATTGGATCCTTGCTCTTAATACTTGTTCTTTTTTTTTAAAGTAATTTCTAATGAAAGTCAAATGGGTTCCCAGAATGTGGCCTCTTGGGAGTTGCTATAGGGAAAGAATATGGCTATATATTATTTTTGCTTTCTGAATCATCATAGAATCATAGAATCATAGAATGGCCTGGGTTGAAAAGGACCTCAAATATCATCTAGTTTCAACCCCCGGTGCCGTGGGCAGGGTCACCAACCACTAGACCAGGCTAGAATGGAAGCTGTAAGTGCAAAAAAAGCTACAGTAAAACTGCAATTTAATAAATGAAAACTGCCACTGCACTCATGCTTAGGTGACCAGAGATTTAGCTTAATGTGGTGCACTTCACTTACAGCTATGTGACAGTTGCTTCTTCCTGTTAAGTATCATGCCCCCTCTGAAACATAGGTTATTAATATGTATCAATTGCAACATACCATGAGCCTTTGTACAATAATATGGAATCTGCCATCATCTGATAGTCCTTTGCTGTCACAGTTTAAATGGGGCTGTTAATTACTTAATTGGGAGTTGTCATTCGATAGCTTTCTTGGTAAGGAAGTCTTTGCTGTTTAATTCAGCTTTGTCTCTTCAGTTCTTTCTTGACCTTCCTTCTCTTTGGATTCTTTTTTAAGCTAATGAGGTTTCCTCTGACATTACACGCAGAAAGGGAGGAAAATTATTAGGATGAAGGATTTTATTCTCTTTTACAGACTACAGCACTTTGATGCTGTTACACATTTTGTGACTTCCCTCTTACTGTCTTTCCTTGGGACCAAATGTCCTCTGAGGCATTTGATAATTTTAGATCGTCTGACAGGAATGTCAGTTTTAGACCCAAGACCTGTATCTCTCCAAGCATTCTGTGTAAGGCTAAGTAAGGATATGTTTATATAAAGGGCACAATTTGTAGCTTGTAAATGGAGTGCCTCGGTAATACATATTTTCCTTTGCATCTAGCATATTTGGTGGAACAAGATTTAATGACAGGGTGGGATACAATCTATATTTAGTACAATGAAATAAAACCAAATCTGTGGTGTGAAGCAGTTTGTCCTGAGGACCCAGTGCCACACAGCAGACTTTGTAGGGGTAATGCTTCGGACTGTGTTTGCTCCCATGGACTGAGTGCCTTTTGCAGTTTGGAGCACCATTAGGGTAGCTCTAGGAGCAAGTATTGCCACTACTTCCATCATGCCCTTCCTGAGCTTGCACACTGGGTGTCTAAACATGGCAAGTGGGGATGGTCTGGAGATCTGCCTCAACAGTCCATTCTTAAGTCCGAACTGAAATGATGTCAGTGCACTACAGCTGCCATATTTGTGAAATGGATGCAGGTGCATCAAATGGTCCACAATATGCACACAACCCTGGCTGACCTTCATGGTAGGAAACAACACAGAGAGAGAGAGAGATCACAATTCCTTTAGCTACTTCCATTTCTAACTGATGTTCAGCATGAGTGAAGGACGCAGTGTTTGTACCAAAAATGTCTTAATTGTCAACACAATGCTGGAGAGTTTATTCTTCCCAGTGCCCTACTATTGCTCAGGAAAAAGCCATGCATTTCATTTTCCCTGCAATTTCCTTTTATTTCACTCCTGCATTTCTGAGTGTACACTGCTTGGATTGGATCAATAAGACTAATTAAAAACTTTGCTTACTAACTATGCTACCTCAGCAGATCTCCTCCTATAGATTTGTCTGTAAGGGCCTTGGAGGTTCACCAAATCATGTAGTGATTCATGACAGTGTCTTTAAGACCACAGGAGCAGAACAAAGAAAATAGCACTGAAATACCAGAAAGCTTATGCACATATTAATTATACTTAAAGCTATAGCTTTTCCTTGACAGCTTACTTAAGTATTGCTTGTTTCAAAGCACCCCCTTGTGCTGGCACTAGGTAAGACAAATTGTACAAGAAGCTTCTGGCTCTCTGATACCTCTCTGTCACTTGGTCAGGATCTGTGTTTTTCATGTCACCCAAACCCTTTTGTCTGCTGCAGAGGCCTTTTGCTTAATGGCTCATGTCCAAAGACCTCCTGAGGTTTCAAACTACGCTACTGAACCCAATCAAGCTGATTTAATATAGATGGAGGTAGCCTTCAAACTGTAGATTCCCATTGTTGATCACTAGGAAAATGAAATTATGTGAACGTCTTATGTGTGGGAAAGTCTAACTAGATTTAAGCATTATGAATCTCTGAAGGGAGCCACTCAGTAACAAAAAGTTCATATACTATCCATAAGGTTTTTGTATATGCTTTTCACAGTTGGTATGCCAAAATATTAAAGACTGTGGTTTTGAGACTTCCAAAGTTTGAGTCACCTTGGTCATTTTATTCTGGGCTGTCCAAAACTACTTTCTAGAGATATATTTTTTCTGGAATTCAGGCTCTTCTGGCAGCGTCATGAATTGAGAGGAACAAATACGAAAACCCTCGAAGTCTATAATAATTTTGGAAAATCTTGCCTGCATTACGTAAAATGATTAACATTTATTTAGATAATGCTTTTGAAAGGCAACAAACATCATTTCAAAGCTAGTGATAACAATATGTTTTGCTTCTCTTGAATCTAACACATGTATCCACTGCCAGCAATATTAGATTGGGCGATCTCTGTCAGTGGCAATGTTCTGCTGAGACATCTCCTTGACAGAGACAATGCACTTTCACTGGGGAAAAAAATCCATTCCTTTTTGTTTTTTCAGACTTGAATGTTGAAGACGTTTTGGAAAATTTCCAGATTCTGGGTTACCTCAGTTTTTTATTCTTTATTGCTTATGCTTTCTGTAATAAAAATGGAGCACTTTTTCTTTGGGCAGATAAATGAGGAATTCTGTATAATTCTTTGTGTCTCAGATATTAATTTGGCGATCATTTAATTGCATCACAAGAGCTATTGGGTGAAATTAAATTACAAATAGATGAAAGCAGACAATGCATTATAAAAAAAAAAAAAAAAAAAAAAGAGGTATCTGCAAGTGTCTGAAATTCTCCCTAAGGCACCCTACATTGGTCATGCTCCAGAGTACCACAGCAACAGTGCTAGAATACCACTTTGCACAACAGCTTCAGCACACAGGCACCTGACTTCACTCCCTACACAAGCTTCTTCATCTGTAGCATACATATTTATATATCCTACTAACACCCACATTCCCTGTCTCCTCAGTTCCTTGGTTCTCCCAGCTTAGCTGCATGTGATGTGCTCCGCCTCTCTTTCCTCCCACAGTGCCATCCTGCCAGCAGAACCCATCCTATACTCTTGCTGCTCCCTGTTTTGCCTTACACAGTGCTTTGAGCATTCCTGGCAAAACAGCAAAACAAATAGCTGATAAATTTAGGCACATCATTCATTTCTCTATTGACATAACTCTTATGAATTAGCTCAGGTAAAAAATATAGCATTCTGTAAATACAATCTCAAAGGCTATGTGTCTAACACAGTTTAAGTACACCCGTGAAGTTTAAATTTGAAAAGGACACATTGCCTGTGAAAGGCAATGATTTTACATTCCTGAGTGCTGAACGAAAAGATAAAATTTTGTAGAAGTCAGGTGTGCTGTGAAGTGTTACTGTTGCACCAGAACTGAAGCAAAAATGAAAGCATTAATGCATGAAATACAGATTTTTAAGTTGTGGTAAGTGCAGATCTAATGCAAGTTTTATTGCGGAATTCTTGCTGCTGACTCCATAAAATACATCTCATAAACAGCTGTTAATCTGTTCCCTTTATCTTTTAACATTCATTTGTTTAGTAATCAGTTCTCATTTGTTCTACATATGGTATAGTTTCTCTTTTATAGCAGCTGCACGTAATGACCATTTGGAGGCACAAAATGTATTACAAAAATTACTGTTTAACTATTTTCCTACATTATTTTTGTATCTGTCACCAAGGACTTCTGAATGAAAGTTAGAAATTAAAGTCATTAAACAGAGAGTAAGGAAAGTTTAGCTGCTTTGTCCTCTTTCTGAACTGATAATTTCTAGTCAAATTTCCTGTGACCATGCTTCACTCTCTGCTTAGCTCCTTTAAGCAATTAATTTTCTCTATTTATACTGTCCATTCCCTTCTGTGATTCACTGACGTCAACATGTCAAATTTGATTCACTCGTCAGTTTTGCTCTGTATCGTATTAGAGACCTGTAGGTAACACACTCAGAGAGTAACTTGCAGACCTGGTAGACAAAGTGCATTTAGAGATTTTAGAAAATGACAGTTTAAAACATTTAAAGTTTCATCAAGTGTTCTGGTTCAGTGTCGGGATCTGAGGTCATTAAAACTGAGCTGTATGAAGATAATTCCCTCCTGTACTGTTTCAGTGTCATCTTAACTCATTTTTTCCAGTATTCTAATCTTCAACAAGACCATTTTATCACCCTAAGTGTTCTGTATTGTTTATTCATACTAAAGTTGTGCCCAGATTCCTGGACTGAATTAATAAATTGAACAAATGCTTTTCTTGATAGGAAAATATGGGTGAAAGTATAGCTACGTACTGCAACTCTGCTAATATTAGGGTATGATGACTAATAGCACACATGCCCTTGGATTGGCCAGTCCTATGTCCTTGGTCAGTGTTTACTAGTGACCTTGACCTGCGCTGTGTTGTGAGGAGTCTATACAGCAGCAGGCAGAGAAAGAAGTTCGTCAAAACTGGCTGTTGGATCTGATGCCATTCTGAAAATGGGAAATTCCTGGCCAGTTCTGCCCAATTCAGCCACAATGCCAGGTGGGTTGTGGAGATGATTAAAGAAAGCAAACAATTGCCTAAGTATGCCGAACATTTTACAGATCTGCACGGTGTAAATATTTTGGACATACTGTTTTCAGATGGTTGATTTATTCAGAATAGCTGCAAGTTAATTTGAAATGTGTCACCAGGCATGTAAATAGATAGATATTGGCATTGGGGGAAATATACAAAAGATGATGAGGTTTTTTAGAAAGAATTTCAGGCATTTCTGCAAGGCATTTTCTTTGCAAAAGGCTTAGCTGTAAGAGAAATGTGCTTGTTTCCAAAGTTAACCCTACTAACAGTTTACCACCTTCTCTTTTTTGTTTCGTTTTCTCTTCCAGTGCCACCTTGGGCCTTAATAGCCATAGCCATAGTTGCAGTCCTATTAATCCTTACTTGCTGCTTTTGTCTCTGTAAGAAATGCTTGTTCAAAAAGAAGAACAAGAAGAAGGGGAAGGAGAAGGGAGGGAAGAATGCTATTAACATGAAAGATGTTAAAGACTTAGGGAAAACCATGAAAGACCAGGTAAAGTACCTCTCCTTTTCTTCAACTCTTGAGTTATATTTGCAGAATTCTGCCTGTTGTGTCTAACAAAAAATGTTGTGCTTGTCACCTTGGTAGACCCCTCTGTGAAGAGGGGACTGATTGTCAGCATCTTCTCAGTAGTATCATAAAAAGTGAATATGGGTATGGCATCACTGATAAAGCAGCCAACCAGTTTCTCTCTCCTGCTAATAAAATGAACAGACTTGTAATGACTCATCTGGAAGGAGAAAGTTTACTGAGAGTATCTTGGCTGTCACAGAAATGTAGCAAATATGTGCAGTATTCGGCAGTCTTTTTTCAGGACTTTGACCAAGAGCAAGTATAGCATTTATATCTTGCTAGCAGTAGTTCTGAGCACAGGTGATAAACAAACATAGATCTGTACTCTGAATCTCTTTTTACACAAAAGCATAAGGTCAACTGAGAAACAAACAACAGTATAGAAGAGAAAATGAGAAACATGGAAACAAAGGAAAAAAAAAAGAAATCGCATAGAGCATTCAGCACAGTGATGCTGAGAGAATTTATTTTGTGCAAGAGGTAGAGCTTAAAGATAACAGAATATACTTGTAGCTATAAGTCAGTGGAGTAACTTAGAGGAATAGATTAGCATAATGCCCTTTGAGTAGTATCATCTTCATGAGAGCAGACAAACTTGTCCTTTAGATCTACTTCATTAAAGAGAAGCAGAAGGTTGCAGGACCTAATCCTCAGTGCAACAGACTCCATTAATATGTTCCTGAAATACTTTTTTTTTTTTTTTTCAATCAGGATTTTATTATTGTCCTTCTTCCTTATGTTTCTGGTGTTAAGGATTCATAGGGAAAGCTATTGAGAATAAACAGGAGAAGAGGGAAATAAACATGAAGAATTCACATGTTCTTACTGCACTGTCAGATTTCCTAAGCAAAGACAAAGGGCTCTATATTTCAAACAAAAAGTACTGAGGAGACTTAGAGAATTGCTATGTGAAACCTCTTCAGTAGGAGACAATAACTGTAAAGATACTGCATGTGTCTGTGCTCCCAAGACCTTTTGTAAGGTTGAGCCACAGTAATCCAGAAGTGCTTATCCAGCCAATGAGAAAAGATAAAAGCAAAGCAAGGAATGAGTAGTTCCTCCCATTAGCTAGTGTGTGAAGAAAGCTGGGGTTGCGGACTGGTTGATTAGTAATACAAGCCAAATCTGGGAGCCTGAGGAGTAGTGCTGTCAGATCAAGAACAAGATCCCAGAAGAGAAGCCTAGAGAAGAGTAGCTAAGAGTTGTCTGGAGCAGACAAGCACAAGTGGTGGGATGTCACTGTACAGTGATGGAACAGCCACCGATGGGGCTCATCAGCCAGTCTTCAAGAGGTAGCATAATTCTCCAAGCATGTAAGTCATGATAGGGAAGAATATCAAAAGGAGATCTTGTAATTTCGATGGCTGACTGCAGCTATTTCCACTTTCCAAAAGGACAGTTTTTGTTGCTGTTGCTTTATGGATAGTAGCCATTACTGAAATGTCAATGCATTAGACTGCGGTTAGTTTTTCTAGGCTATACACTATACCAATATAGTGAACTTTAGATAGTGCCCTAGTGCACAGCTTCAACCTTGGTTCCACAAGGAGGGAAGATGCCACAGCAGTGTATTGAAGTGCAAAGCTTCAAGTGTAGACACAAGGCAAATTCACACCTGCAAACAGCTTCACCAGCACACAAAGTCAGTAATGTAGGTATACCTGTTTCAAGGTTAGGAAGATAAGTGAGGTTGAACTCAGAATACAACAGAGCAGAAATTTGGGGTTTTCCTTTGAAGATTTTTACTGATTTTGTTTTCTACATATGATGAATATGAAACAAACCCTTTTACTTTAAGCACCCAGATTTAGGATTCATGAATTCCCTGTGTTTAATGTAGAGATTGCATTATTAAGTAATTGTGAGTTATTTCCCCACAAGCTGTACATGGAAAGTCACATCATCAATTGTTGGTTTACCCAGGGCTACTTTTATCTAACTTCTTTCCATTGAAGCAAGGGTAATTTGGAAGAACTCTGATTGTCAGTGGAAAAATCCCTTGTGATGGAGTTTGCTGTGTTCTACCAATGTTACTAATGATAACAAACCTAATACTTCATTGCAGGATAAATAATGTGCAGTTTCTTTATTGATATTAATGTGGAGTTTGTTCCATATCATTTAAGACCACTGTTGTATTGACAATATATTATTAAGTGTTTTTAATTGTATTTGTTAGGACCTGGATAAATGACCATGGATTCTTGGAAAATAAATATATAAAATGCAAATTTTTTTATGTAATTAGTATTGAATTTAATATCTTTATTTTTCCTGGAAAAATTTGATAAAAGCTGATTCGTGCCTCCTTATTTATCAAAAAAAGTAGCTCAAACTTTGAAATGTTGCACAGTTAGGTATTTAGAGATTATTCCATTCAAAATATTCTGTATAGGTATTTAAACATACTTTTGCCCACATATTTTGTGATTTAACTGACATGGTTTGGTTTGCACAGTTAAACCCGAGGAGGATAGATTCTCAGCTGATGTAAGTGTTGGACCCTAAATAAGTGACTGCATCACCAGCTCTTTAGCCTGTTTTCTTCTTAAGTGTCTGGGATTTCTAAAACAGGTTGATTGAGTTAACTCCCTTCATTTCATACCAGTCAGTAGTGTATACATTTTAGGTCCTTGTTGTTCTATAGTTTCTAACAACTTAATTCCTAATTTTTGAAAACTCAGCTGTCTTTTCTTTTTTTTTCTTTTTTTTTTTCCAGCATGAGTGATTTTTTATTCTGACAGTTTAATCCGGAATTATTATTGCAGGCTTTAGTATACCAGGCAGAGTTCAATGCAATGTTAAATGTAAAATACTTCACTAAAGAGGAATGAATCACTTCAGAGGTTCTGTCATAAAGGAGAAAGGGGTAAAAAATAAAAAAGTAATTGTAAATCGAGATGTTAATCTATTGCCTTTATAAAGGGCAACCTACAATACCAAAAATCTTAAATGTTATCAAAAAACAAAAAGCTTAGTTCAGTCATTGTTAAGACTGAACGTACAAGTGCTAATTACCTGCTGCCTTCAGCTGAGAGTACATAATAGCAGTTGATAGGCACTTGGCATCTTCCAAGATCCTAGTTCCCTAGGCGCACTAAACTTGAAAGGGAGCAGCATTTGGCAGTATCAGCCTCTGCAAGTATAATTTCCAGCTTAGCCTGGTTTAGTTTGTCAAAGAGAACTTCTGGCTTACATGTGCCCATGCTGACCTGCACGTCCATCCCAAACCCTTACAGAGCTGTGTAATTTGACATAGGTAAAGATCCTTTTGACACAGTGACTCAGTTGGATCAATAGCCGTGCACAATAGCTAGATATTATAGAATAAGTGAAATAATTTTTCTTTCTGTTAGACTTATGCTTTGAAATGACCACTTTCCTGAACACAACTTTTAGTCTGATTTTTAAACGAGAAACTGTTTGTGAAATAGTATAGATTATGAGCAAATATTATTGCAATAAAGTGAGAGAAAAGTTTAAAATAAGACAAGGCTTCCAGTCTTTAAACACATTTCTACGGCTCTCCATGGTTACTTTTTCAAGTAGAGTACACAGCTCTGCCAAGAGCTAGGGGGAGGAGAAGATTCTGTTTGGGGAGGCAAATTATTATAAGAATGCACTACTGTAAAAAGGTCATTTCTCCATGGTTTTTGCTACTGTTCGTATGTGGATGTTTTAATTTTTATTTCTTCCTTCTATGTCCTCCTTGTCTGTGTTGTGTCTCATGACTGTTCTGGATTGTCACTTGCGGTAGGTTTACTTTGCTATTCGGACGCACCTAGTCTAAAGCTCTGATACATATAGTCTTCTGACAGCTCTGGCTCCTCAGCTGAGATTTATATGTAGTAGCTTTGGTACACACATCAAGAGGCTGAACCAAACTGATTGGGTATTTTCTTGGTGGGGGGAGGCTAGAGGAGGTGAAAAGAAGAGGTTGTTATTTTTTCTGCAGTTCAAATATTACGTCAAACTGTACTAGAAAGCTCAAGTTTGAAATCAATAAGTACCTAGAAATAACTTGCTGGTGTTATTTCCTTCTGGTATAAATGTCACCATATCAAAAGTAGACAAAAGCAGTAAGTATTTTTTACTGTCTTTTTCTTAGCATCAGTGAAATTAATGGTACCTCATGAAACTTGCTGTGGTCTCTCACATCATCTCAGTACAGTGCACATGCTTTAAGTTCATAGTACTCCATTCCAAACTCTTCTATGTGATCTTACTTCAGATTTCTGTGGGTGCAGCTGAGTGACCACTGGCACCAGCATTTTTATGAGATCTTCCCGTCTCACTTCTCATCTTTGTAACTTCCCAGTCCCTGCCATGTATCCAGTGGCTCCTGCTGCTTTTTACCTTAGGAAAAAAAGGCCCCAAACACCCAGCCCTAGAGACGCTGTAAAAGCTGCTGATTTATTGGGTCTGAATTTAATGCATTGGTAGAGCAAAATTCTTGCTTAAGCTCAGCCTATGGGCTGAGGAAAGGAATAGACTTAATCATTCCAGTCATGAACAATGGCACTGAAAAATTACTAAAATTTAGCTCTGTTGCTTGGAGTGTAGTTGCTGTGGTCATCTGAATCTTTTCTTAGGTCACAAAGCATTTTTGGAGAAGGAGATTTAATATGCCAGTCATTCCTCGTTGCATCAGGCTGAAACACTATCACTAGTGAAACATTCTTGTTTTTCAATGGATGTGTCTGCTAAATGAAACAGCAGACTTGAGATCAGCTGTATGTGCTATAGCCTGGAACATATAGAGTATACTTCTGGCTTGCTGTGGCCTTCAGTCATTCACTAACTTCTCTGGATCTTTGTTTTTCCTTCCTGTAGGCCTTCCTTTTCCACTGGGTTATGTACTAACTTCATCACGACATTATGGTTAGTTTTCTTGTATTAATTGCAGTGAAATTATGGGAAATTATAAAGTAATAAGATAGTGAGAGCTGCAATTGCAGCAGACAATTTCAGCAGTAAACCCTTTTCCTTCAACGAAACAAAATACTGAAGGGAAGAGCTTTTTAATGTACCTTCAGAAATAATTCAAAGTCATGTGCGTTGACCTGGTAGCGTGAGGAAAATTGGTAAAATGAAGTCAGTAAAATCTGCACTAGCTTCCAAAGAGCCTGGATTTCACTCAAAGGAACCCAAGCCTTTATTTCCAAGTATAATCCAGTAGGGTCTTCTGTGGGGATAGGAACACTAGCTGGCAGTGGTCTTTTCTTCTGCAACGTATACTTGTGTTTATTTCTTTTCCCAGTTGAATGCTTAGAGAATAGTGAGAATTAGAGAATGCCACCTGTCAGTCTCAGCAAGCCAGTTCCCATTTGTTGGTATCTTCAGCCCATGCTGATGCTACTGTTCATAATGGTTTATCCATAATGCAGTGAAGTATCCTAATTCACACTCAGAAAGACAGCACATGCTGCAGACAGAGAACTGTGCAGAAAATTAGTCAAAAAACAATGTGAACAAGTCTTTCTTAGAAAACAAGCCAAATTATTGTACTGTGATGGTCAAAATGAGTTGATTGAGTCCCATTTGTATATTAATTCCACCTCAGGCTCAAACAGTCATCCTACTGTTTTTTTTTTACACCTGTCTCTGAAGCCAACTGTTTGGCATGCATAAAACTTCCTGAAAAAATGTGAAAGCAACATGGTTATGAAGATACAGTGTTACATATGAGTACGTTCTACAAAGTTTTCTGCAAAATTCTTATTTAGCATAGATTAATATTAGACTTAATAACCTTGGAAATATGAAAGCAACATCTATTGAAAGCCGCACAGCTGGGCTTATTTGCATTCCTATCTCTTCCCCTCAGCCACTCCCAAGAAGACATAGGAGCCTGCTATGCATGATTCCTGCATTTCTTTTTCCTTTCTTTCAAAAATATTTTCCCTGTAAAATAACTAATGATACTTTTATTGTAACCTCTTCTACTGTTAGGATAAAATGAAGATACACTTTCATGTCTTGTTTTCTGTACTGAAGGTCTTACCACTGGAATCTTCCGTAGTCAAGGATGTTTATTTCTTGCATTCTCTTGATTAACAGACCAGGTTTTGAATTGTTTATTCAAGACCAGAGTCTGCAGGTTCCTAATGAGTTGTGTCTGGGAGGTATGCAATTATTCCATAAATTAAGTGATTTGAATCACACTCTCAAGACATTCACATGTATCCACTGATTATGTGGAGAGCACAGCTCCTACGATAAGTGCCTGAAGTTATTGGAAATGAGTAACCTACAACAGGAACAGCAGTTCATATTAATGAGTTATGAACTTCAAACTCTATTGGGAGTATTTATTTGTTCAGTTTTTAAGCAAAGGCATGTATTCTTTGCAAACAGAAAGGTGGATAATGTGTATGAATAGCAGAATAACCTTCAGGTTTGAGAATATCAGATACTTGATAAGGTTCCATTTAAAGGATGGTCAAAGCTTATCTCTTTTTATGTAAATGAGCCAGAAGGACAGTTCTTTGCCAACTTTTTCTTCTTTATATCAGTGTAGCACCCAATAAATCATGTCCAGCTATATTTAGATTAATTTGCATTGTTAAATAGATGTAGCACTAATTATATAGTATGACAATTTTTAAACAGAAATAAATCTAGTACTCAGAGTGGTCCTTCCATGCCCAGGAGCCAGCTCTATCCCCAAGCATGCTTCCATCTGGCTGTCTGCCATTCGTTTGGGAAGGATGGAGAACAATTGATTGAGCAGCATGCACTGGCCAAGCAGCCTAAATCTGCCTCCTACTCACAGCCTGCTGCTTAGCACAACGAACCACTGCCATATGGGTAGTGGGGGCAGAGCATGCTAGCATACGTGCAAGAGCTCTTGCATCTTTTTGTTCACTCACATGGGCCCAGTGTTCAATGCACAACCATGATCCACAGGGTGAGCTTCCAAAATCGACCCCTGGGTTGACATTGTCTGAATCTTTTTTCAGCAAATAAACTCTGGCAACAAGAAAAAAAAAAAAGTTAATTTGAGGACTTAAAGGCTCCAACTTGAATCTACGTATCCGTATTTTACATTTAATACATCCCTGTATTGAACCAAAAGAAATCAGCATTTCAGCACTCCAACAATTCAGTGAGCTTTTAAGCTGAATGTGATGGCCTCGTGTCAGAGAGCTCCTAAAGAAAGAAAGCCTTTGGGTAATCCAGCAGACCATTTAAAACCTGGATAACAAGCAAGGAAGTAGTGTCAGGGCATCGCATGCTGGACGCAGCAGGGTCATTCTGTGCATCAGTGTGGCCCACTGCTGGTGAGTGAGGCCAACAGTCTTACAGCAGTAATGGCAAAGTCAATTTCACAGAGGCCAAAACCTGGCTCAACCACTGGAAACCCATGCACAACAAGCTCTTTAAATTAATTCATGGAGAGAAAGCAGATGCTGAAAGAATGAAATGTTGCCTCTCCTTCTGAGGGACTCTGGTAGAAAATGTGTTACAATTGCAGGCTTTTCTGTTTTGTGATAGAGAATCAGCCAGGAATTTTTAAAGGCTTTTCTTTTCCCCCAGGATAAAAATTGGCCACATCAGAATTGTGGTGTACTTGAATGTGAAAGAAATTGATAAGAACTGCACCACCATTAGGTGCAGCCATTCCTAAGTATGGACATCAATAGGAGGAAAAATTGCCTTTCTGATAAATTCATTGTTGGACATGGCACAGAACATTCTCGCTACAAAATAATATTGTTTACTTCCATTCAAGTCAGCAGGCATTGTATAAGCCTGAGGACTGGGCATCACTCATGTGTTAAAAAAATCTCCTTCACCACGTGAACAAGAGGACTGATTGACAGGGCAGGCGTAGAAGGAAGTCAGACTGCAGCACGTACCACGGTGAAATAACCTTACAGGCTGCAGTCAACATTTTGTTTTCCTTCCTAACATGTCTCCTTCTTGCTTACTGGGGACTTTTTTCCTTACAAGTGAGGCCATAGGTCACCTCATGAATGGAATCAACCCTTAAACACTGCTAATGAAAATTTTTCCGTACCTACAACAGTGAAAGACACTCTGCTTGCAGTCCTAAATAGATTGTGAAGTAAGCATTAAGAAAGACACAAAGATAACTGAGACCAGAATCAAAGAGCAAAGTGCACCTTCTTGGGTCTTTTCATCTTCACAGTGACTCAGATAGGATTGTGACCTCTGCCTTGCTTTGCAGGAGGCAGTGAAGTACACTTTGGGGAGAGAGTAAATAAAAAGCTGCATGGAGCTGTTTTAATCCCATGCGGATTGTGCTCTGTGGTGGATAGCAGTGGTGAAAACCCATTGATAGGGTGTGGGTCCATTGGTGGAGCTGAGCTGAAAGCAAAGGATGTTCACAGCATCAGAAGAGCAGCATCACTGCCAGGAGGTTTTTGCTGGCTGCTGCAGTGAAGCACGGAGGAAGCCCAGGAAATGCAAGAACCCAGTGCAGGGCATGGAGTCTGTATAGCTGCAATCACAGGCACTGCTTTGGGTTTTCTTTGCCTTTTTTTTTACGTAAATAATGAAACTACAAAAAAAAAATTGAAAATGACGCATTTTCCTTAAAAACCCAGAAGAAAAGAGAAGACCGTAAAACCACTCTTAACTATATTACAGAAGTGAAGAAAGACCCAGTAGATTAAACTGTGGATGTCTGCTGTAATTTAGCTCTGTTTGTTGTAGAAGCCACTACAGAGCAGATGAGCTTGGGAACAATTGACTAAGCATGGCACAGAAAAGAAAATCCTAATGGCATATGTAAATTTATGTCTGCACTCTTGGTTCAAACTAGTTACAGAGCACATTCAAATAAGGATTAAATGAGATTGCTCACAGAATTCGTTTTCCAGCTCTAAGGAAACATACATTGTGTGGCTCTGTTACAGTCCCTGGCACAACATAACTTTTCCCACTTGCTGATTTCATTACATGTGAATATGTCACCTTGTAATGGTTGTATTAGACTAACACTTTTTTGGACATTCTTAGTTAAGCATACATTTTTCAGAGCCTTACACACGTGTAAGAGGATATAGACATTTCTTTGCAGTTTATTTCTCTATGTGTTCACGTGAATGAAATTCTCAGACTTCCCTAATTAGAAAAAATAAATGTTTTTCAGCATGATGAAATAATAGATTTCTGTGCTGCATATTTCACAGGAAAAGCATTAAAGATGTCATGGAATTAAAAGAACATTTGGGAACGAAAGGGGCTTATAATTCTCTGCACTGAAATTCAGACTTTCTGATCACAGTCATGTCTGCTGAAGAGGCTTGAGTTGGAAGTTAGCTTGTAATTAAAAATATTTTGCTTATTTTAAAACCAATAAAATATAGCTGCTTATTTTAACTGATTGTAGCAATACAGCAATAAGAACCAACATAGTGCAATACAGTGTACTGTAAATTGAGGGTTGCAGTGCCATTCCATTATTGATCTTTCAGAATATCTCAGTACAAAACAAGAATCTCTATGGGGTGTTTCACATACTTTGAAGCAATTCAATTTCTCTTTGGAACACAGCAGCAGCATCACACATGAGAAAATTCTGTGCTTCCCTTGACCCATCTTCTTAAAGCATTGTCCTCTAATCTGAAAGCAAATTCCTCTCCTGAACTTAAAAACTGTTACTCAGACAGGTTTAGAACTAACCATTTGTCATTTATTCCCTCCTCCCCCCACTCCTAAACCTTGGCCACATCTGAACGCCGTCTCATTCTTGTTTCTTAGTTCTTCAAGGTCAAGAAGAATAATATAGCTACTCAGCTGATGTGAGTAACGTGAAACATTTTCCCTCTCTCCTGGGAAATAGCTTTCATCTTCCAATAGGACTCTCATAACCTATGGAGAAGAGTTTACCAATCATGCAGTGTTTTGTGCCTGCACTTCAGAACTCCCTTGCAAGAGTTCTACAAACTCCTTACCCTCCTTTTGTATTTTCTAAGGACATAGTAAGAATTTTTTCACAATAACATAGCCACAGCTCTCACATCTCCTGATGTGATAGCTGTGCAGAAAAGTACATAATTTTTTCTGGAGAGAATATGGATGTGTAACTTTTGCCTCGCTGCAATAGTTACAGATGCCTCATAGCTGGAAAGGATCATGGAAGGATCTCTTTGCAGTCTCCACTTTGTTCCTGAGGAATGGCTATAGGATTGTTCTGCTCAAACTGAATCCAAGTCAAAAGTAGGTGTAATAGCAGAAAGGCCAACGGTTATCCCAGAAACAGTGATATCACTCTTCTATCACGCAGTCCTCTGCTAGGGCAATACTGAGATGATTCAGTGGATCTTGGAGTTCGCATCCCATTCTGAGTTAATGCTTCATGTTGTCTCTAGGCTCTGACCAATGTAATTGCTTCGCCTGGATTGAGTCACATCTTTTTTTTTCTTTTTTCTTTAATTTGTGATCACAGAATCTTGAGATTATTTTTATTACCAATGAAAGCAAGGTGTTTGGTATAATCATGTCACTCCATATCCAGAAATTCCCATGTCTGGTCCTGCAGGATTTGTGTCCAGACTGGCTTTGCTCCAACATTATCTTCTTGCTACGTTTGTTGTTGTGTTAAGAAAAATGTTGTTGTGCCACAGCCAGGGAACTCAGTTCTGCAAGTAAAATATCTCAAAATACTATTAGGTAGTCCAGTCCTTCCGAACACAAATGGTTTAGTTCAGAAAGTATTAACATTAGGGGTGATTCTCATCCATTGTCAACCTTTCCCACCAATCGCAACATCCTGGTACACTGTAATTTATGTTCCTACTAAAGAGTCCATCATTCACTAACATTCAGATATTTAACTCTAACACAGCTCCTCTGCCTGCATAAATCAATGTTGCTGCATTGATTTCAGTTGAGCCATGCCAGCTGAATTGCTAGCTTTTTTTCAAAAAGTAGAAAAATAATTGCTTAATACTGTACAGTTTTCAGCCTGACCTTTTGAATTTTAGGTCTGGCTTCTGAAAAATAACATTTTCTACTTCAGAGATCAATCTTTCCTCTTACCACACCCACGCAACTATTGCGTGGCCCCCACTTCCTTCATGGCTGAGTGAGAATGTTAATGCTCTTCTGCAGTTTTTATTTTGTTTTCACAAACCACCATCAGCAGTAGGTATTGCTGCTTTCCAGCCTCACTGTCTCTTCAGCTGTAGAGCTCCAGCTGCAACCTATTGTATATAAATGCTGTAGATTTCTTCAGACCACATCACATTGTGAAAAAAAAAAACGAAAGAACAAAATAAACCAGATCAAATCTTATTATTGCACTCAGTAGTCTGTCTGTGCAGGCAGAAGCTCCATAGTGAAGGGACTTTCATCCAGACAGGGCTCTTAAAGATAAACATGTTCCTTACCATTGTGTGCAAATCAGAATTCTGGATGAGTGCTTTCAGTATTGTTTCCTTGCTTTAACAATTTAAACTTTATTTTCACATTTCCTCATCACTTTTGTCTGTTTTTCAGTTCTTACGCAGAGAAGAATCTGCTTATATAAAACTGCATATATAGGTGTATTTTGTATGGTTTAATAGTTGTATAAATTCCTTTTTTCACAGTGCAAATACTTCTGCTTTCTGGTACAGCAAAAAAAAAAAGATGACTTTGTTTAGTATTTTCACTGCATAACTGCTGCCTCCTTTGAAAATAGCAGGCTTTATATAATAGGCAAAACTGTAAGGAGTTAAGTATTTATTTTTATTTATTTATTTCCAAGCAAACTACAATAAGCTTTCAATCAATTTGGTTCAGCTATGCTTTACAAGAAGAATGAATAAAAAGGAAACTGGTCTCGGGAGGGAGGGAAAAGGAGAAACATGCATTTGCTAATGGCATGGTGATACCTTTGCTTCCATATTCATTCTAAATAAACATAAAAAATGTTTGGCGTATGATTGTAGGAAGAACTCATCCACAACACATGCTCTTTATCATAGTAATCCTACAGAAGCGTGTTGCCAATTGCAAGTGATTCACAGCATGCACAATCAGGTTTCACATTGCCAAGATATCCTTAAGTTGAATGAATGCGTGACTTTGCTTATTTAATAGCATGTTTGCCTCCTTGTGCCTCTTTAAGAGATGGTGTGAGCCCAGAACAATTCTTTGGTTTGAAGTTGATATTTTCTTTCTACTTTCAGGTTTAATGACAGTTGTTGCTTGTAATATTCCAAGAAGCTTTCTTCCTACTTCCATTGCTTGCTTGCTGATTTACTACATATTGAGCAACCTAAATAGTATAAATATATATATGTAAACTGCATATTTGGATTTCTGCCGTCATGCTTGCTTTTAATGGCTTCAAAATAGATTTGAGGACAGTGTCTGATTTAAACTAGTACTTAAGAGTTAATCTTATATATTAGTTCTACATTCTTTCTTTCTAGGCTCTTAAGGATGATGATGCTGAGACTGGGTTGACTGATGGGGAAGAGAAAGAAGAGCCCAAAGAAGTGGAGAAGCTAGGGAAAATCCAATATTCTTTGGATTATGACTTCCAGAACAATCAGGTTTGAAACAACGAGCCTGTAACATTTCAGTTCTCTGTGTGCAAGGGGAGAATGAACTTATACCCATAGGTACAGCAGATATTTATGAAATCCTTACAGCATGTACTGAGTAAAGGAAGAATGCAAGACTGAAGATGCATGACGGAAGTACTACTAAATTAGCGTTCAGTGGACTCTGAATTCATAACTATAATCAAAACTGAAGACAGTTTTATCTAATTATTGTTAATAATGTATTGAACTGTCACCAGTTGATATCAAGCCACATTATACTATGAAGCCTACATGTGAACAGCAAAAGATAGCTTCTGCCTCTGGGTATTTAAAATATAAGCAAACAAAAGATGGGAGGAAAAAGAGAGGGACCTAAAAGTAAATTGATTCATCAGTAGCTTTTTTAACAAGTTCATAAAATTACCAGAAGTAGCTTTCTCTCACTGCTTCATGTCCACTTTGCCTTATTAACTTGCTATCTCAGATTCTGTTGTTCTCCATGAAAGTGCACCTTTTTGGTAAAGAAAATTTAGTTAGGAACTAAAAAGCAAATAAAAAGTTTTGTCCCCCCAAGAACAGGAAAGTTGAACAGGAAGAATCTCCAGTCAAGGGCTGATTTTGAGAACTGTATTTTATGAAAGGATACATGATAGGAAAGCTACAAATTCATAGAAGCATGCAGTATTTAATTAACATAGTAAATTCTCAAGGTACGGATTCCTATTTTATTTTGCTGTTCTAAAACATGCTGCGCTTTGGAATTTATTGGAGGATAGATGATTTAGAAGAGTAGAAAAGGAGTTTTAAATTGGTAGAGAATGGTATAGGTTTGGTTTTGCTTGAAACTGAAAACCAAAACTGAGGCTATTAATTTGTTGCAGGGTTAAGACTGAAGACAAAATAACTAACATACTTCCTAGAGCATGACGCCTCAGTTTTAGAGAGATGAATTTTAGTAGGGAATTGAATTGCTTTTCCAATCTGTTAACTACATGCCATAGATTTGTTTTCACTCTTTGATTTAAAAGACATGTTGATCCTGTACCTATTCATGTATTTATGAAATATTACGCATCTAGAATAAGAATGTGAGAGAAGAGGAAAGGTTCTCTAGTTATGACTAAATTGAAATGCTTCATGGCACTTGAGAGGTCCATACTTCGGAAATCATGCAGGCCACACAATGGTTTTAAAACTAGAAAAAATAGGTCCAGCTTTGAGGAATCTCCCAGCAGCCAGGAGCTGCTTTCCTTGTTTGTCTATAATGTTCTTTATTCCATTTGTTAGACCTTCCATTTCCAATTTTAAGCAATTCATCCCCGAGAGGGGCCAATATGTTGTGACTGAAGAACTGATACAGAAGAAAGTATTCTCAGATTTTCTTCCCAGCTCCTAATCACTTGTCTCCAGATTGACCTTGAAAAGTCACTTGAATGTTTTAGTTCCATGTCCATGAAATAAGAATGAAAAGTATTTTCTTAACTTCACTATGCTGATGCAGTCTAATGTAGGCTGGGAAGTCTAGACAACATATCATATGACTGCATCTGTTACACTAAAAAATGGCTGTGGTATTTACATGTTTCAAATGTGCTTCAGTTCTATTTTTAAAATGTGTTAAGAGATTTAAGATACTAACTTTTCTGTCTTACAGTGAGATTAAGAGTTGTTATTCAGACGTAGTTAACAATGGTTAGTTTTCATGAGATTTCATTTTGAAAATGTTGTCCCCAGATTACTGCCTAGATCAACCTATACACACAGCAAGAGAAATGAAATATAAGGAAGACTGCAAGACCCATTTGTTTTCAGTCAAGCTCTACCTTAAGATTTGCTTTTGATATATTACCTTTTTGTGTTTTGAGGGGAAAGGTTAAGTGTTGGGGATTTAGAACACAAATTTTGTAGTCAAAATTAGACATTCTTGATTGTTTAATAATGTGATTTCTATTCATGGTGCCCAGCATAGAAAAATAATGCATAAGAGGCGATAGCAATTGAAAGTTATTTGATTGCAGTCTTTAAAAAGATGAAGTCTGTATTTATCTGTAATCAGCTGCCCTTTGAAAACCTCTTTTCCGCTTAAAAACAGCTTTTGTACTGTCTGCATCTGCCATAATTGGTTTTCAAAACTCTGTAGTGTTGCTTCGTTTGCCTTCCTTGAAGGTCAGGGGGGAACTGTTTTTCATAGACCAGAAATAGAGTGTGAATGTGTACTTCTCTGTTATAGGGTGTTTTTTTTCAGTTGTTTGGTTGTTTTAATAAACATCTCTTCGAACTTTCATTCTACTCTTTTTCTGTCTTTTCAGCTTCTGGTTGGGATTATTCAAGCAGCTGAGCTGCCTGCATTAGATATGGGTGGTACATCTGATCCCTATGTGAAAGTGTTCCTGCTGCCTGATAAGAAGAAGAAATATGAGACAAAAGTCCACAGGAAGACCCTTAACCCTGTCTTCAATGAGCAATTTACATTCAAGGTATTTTTTTTTTATAATTATTGAAACATTTTTATTTACCCACTATGTATCTCATGCTGGACTACATAGTTAGATGTTTTAGATAATTGGTAACAGCAGCATGGTGATTTTTCCTGTTTTTCCACTGATGTTCAATCTAAGATGAAAATGATGTAACACAGGGACAGATCTCAGCAGGTATAAAAGGCACCGTTTGATTTTAGGCATTTCAGTTATCCTGATTTATGACAATCTGATCCATATTTTATGGCTGGATAAAACGTACAAGAAAGTCAGAAAACAGTGACACTTCGACAAATGTCAGGTGAATTTCACTAAACCAGCATTTTCTTTAAATATCTCTGTAGCCTGATTTATGAATTTCAGTATACCGTTTCTTTTTGCCTCAAAAATAAATTAAAACTCAAGGGAGGTAAATGGATGAAGGACAATATGGCAGATTAATCTCGCTAGACTTTGTCATAGCTATTCTTTACCGTGCTACTTTATGTATGAATAGAAATCACTTCTTGGCTTATTAATATATATATTAAATAAATGTATCTAACCACTACATTGTAATGTCTAAGTTGTTCCAATGATTCCCCTCAATAGTGTCTTTCCAAAACTGTAGCCATACCTATACCCTGGTTAAATAAAATAAAGGAATACTATTCAGTATGTTTCAAAGGGCTTCTCCTAATATACATTCCTCTGCTGTTACTGGAGGCCTTTCTATCTTACAACGACAGCCGCAGATTGAAAACGGGAACAGTGAAAGACTCAGGCTATGTAATCATTCAATGAGAAAGATATCCCTGGAGGCCAGAACTACTACTGCATATATAAGCTTATGTTTTCCCTTGAAGATGTTCATAAAAATAATCTTTTGTGGGGAGTTATTTTTTTCTTGAGCTTTCCTAAGAGACTATTTAAAAGAAAACAGTGTTATAAATTACAGATTCCCATGCAGCTCACAAAAGAAAAGAAAGAATCAATAATGCTGTCATCTAAAATGAAGACACAAAATATAAATCAGAGCATCCACTCCTGGACTATAATGTCCACTTGTTTTAAGTCACATCATAATATACAAATTTTATTCTACAGAAAATATGTTTGTTTTCCAAGCAAGACATGACAGAAGTGTTTAGGTGCTTATCAATATGGTACTGATCATTCCCTGTGTAATGTTGTCTATACTCAAGAGAATGCTCATGGAGCATGCAAAGTACTATCATTGTACTGGGACTACGGTGAAAGAAAACAAGTGACCATCTAAATAGTGCTGCAACATTAATAAATAATTTCCCTGGTATCCAGGGAATTATTCCAATGGTATCACACTTAAAGGGTGCAGGTGTTTACCAGGCTGCAGCAGTATGAAGTATAGACATGCACTGAGCTGCTGAAAGGAAGCAGAAATCCAAGCTGGACTGCACCTGAAGTGTTCCTCCTCAGTCCTACAATGGTGATTAAATGATTCCCACAGAAAGGCTCCTGCACCAGTCTCAAGGCAGGAACAGGGTTCATGTCTGGGAGAGTGACACGTCTGTGCTGGAAAAAGGCTCCTCTATGTGTCTTTTAGAAAGGTCTCACCTGCACTCAGAGGCTGAGTCTCTGAGCAGCCCAGAAGGCAGGGAATAGGAGCAATCCTTTACAAGAGCTGGGAGTGTCCTTGGTTGTCCCGCACAAAGCTGTGGGCTGAGGCTGATGGAGAGATAATGAATGGGGGAAGCACTGCCACTAGATCTTCTTTAAAAATGAAGGTAGCTAAAATAAGCTTTAGTGAGGTCAAGTTAATGATAAAAAATACATAGCATTAAATGTAGCCTTCTCCTGCATTCCAAATGGCCAGGATCCATTAGGTGCAATTGTAAACTGATGGAGAAGGGAGCTTTAGAACATTTCTCTTCTCCTGTTTTTGTTGCTCCATAAAAATAGAAGTGAAATTTTCCAGAATTTTGCCTTCCACATACATTTGCCCTCTATAGCTTTTTAGAAGCTGTAAATAATTTACAGAATCAAAACAGCTTTTGCAGTAGTATTTGTTTACTTTTACTACAGTGCACAGCCCTGTACCCGTTGAAATTATTGTACTCAGTAATGGAAGCTGGAGCTGGCTCTCAACTTGAAAAGCTCCTTTTAAACACTACATAAAATGTTAGGAAAAAAATAAACTACTCGTGTTATTAGGTAGTACTTCAAAGAACAAGTGGAAGCCAAACAGTAACAAAAGTCAGCAATCCTAGGGTTTAAACAGGCCAGAACATATAGTGGTTAACAAGGCCAGTGACAGTGCTATGCTTTCAGTTCTCTTTTTATATAGACAATTAATAGAGGAATGTTTACTGAAGCCCATGGAAACCATTTATATTTGCAGAATATATTCAAATTGACCTGGTGTTCAATGTAAGTGCAAACAATTCCGAAATCAGAGTTTTCTAGACAGCCACTCAACTATAGCTCACCTGAACTGCACATCTTCATCTGAATATTAAAAATGTGACTCATAAACATCCAAACCTACAGCATCTGTCTGAAACACATCAGAACAGCTGGAGAATTAGTCAGAATTTGGCCTTCTGCCACCACAATTTCTAACTGCGCACTGTGACTTACAGTCACCTTAGTGTCTGCAGTGTGAAAGGTATCATAATGAAAAATATGCTGTGGTGAGTAATAGGTAGTGGTACTGTAAGAAAACTATTTAGTGTCTAATTACTTTGTGTCAGATACAGCAAGCCAATTCTGTTTTTTCATCAGTCTGGGAGCTACCCATTTCTGAGTGATGACAGTTGATTTATAGAGGAAAAGACACCATTGTGTGAAAAGTTCATGTGTCTTCAGTGCAAATAATTGGGCTTCCTGTTTCAGTTTCATCACCCACAATATAATTTGAAGTAGAATGAGAAAACTCTGTAGAGTGATGAGTGACCTGCCACATTGTTCTATTGAGTGCCATAGACTGGTCTCGAAAAATACTGCATTTGGTGACTCTGAAACAAATACACCTCATAATTTTCTCTGTTTTTCAATTTACCTGAGATGACAGCTGATAAACTAAAGAAAGATTTGCATTGTAGTGAACTGATCTTTATTGTCAGAGATACTGAGTTTGTCATTTTCTCTTCTTTACAGGTGCCATACTCCGAGCTGGGTGGAAAAACTTTAGTGATGGCAGTTTATGACTTTGATCGCTTCTCCAAACATGATATTATTGGGGAATATAAGGTTGCGATGAACACGGTGGACTTTGGCCATGTGACTGAGGAGTGGAGGGACTTGCAAAGCGCAGAGAAAGAAGAGGTAATAAAAATCATCTGCTGCTTTTTTTCAGGACACTTTTATTCTCAGCTGGAGAAACAGTCAAACTAGCAACATTATTTTTGCCAAGACAGTTCCCATCTGTTATCAGCATTTCTCAGACTTCACCTGATAAATTTTGATAAGCATCTTTTCCAATACTCACTGAAAAGATGCATTCTCCTTTGCTAACCCTATTTTCTATCTTTTTGATAGTTTATGCAGCATATTAAGGGAAGTTTTAATGAGTTTGACTTTTTCTTGGGTTGTTGCACTTAGGGTAGATGGCATTTGTATTTTAATTATAAGAATAATGTGCATTTAGGCGCTTTTTTGGCCCTAAATTCTGAATATTTTCATCTCAAAGCATCTTATTGTGCATGAAAATAATGGTAGGTTTTCATTTAAATAATTTACAATTTTTTTGAACTGCTATGCAATAATATCCATTGAGTAGAATTCTGGATTTAACAAAGACCTGGGAATGAATGGCATCTCTCTCAAATATTAATCACCTTTTATTTCTTTCCTCTCTGTGCCAACATACAGTAAGTTCATTATTTAGTAGGTGTAGACTTTTTGGAAATATTTCACCATTAAATTGTGCATTCTGTGAGGCTTTTCATACTAGTACATCCACCTTTTTTTGCTTATTATAAGACTAATTTGTACTCAGTTTTTCATTATTTTTTGTTTTGGTTGCCCACTCACAGTAATCAGAGTGCACAGCATGCTTCAATTCTCTGGTGAGAGAAGAAGGAATCTGAATCTGAGTTCCTCATTGTCTAATGTAGCTAACAAGCTGCTCTGGATTCAAACCACAGTTTCTGTAATTGAAGGGACAATATCTGAGTGAAATCTTGCTGTAATACAAGTGACAAAAACCTGAATATTGAATTTAGACTACAAGTTGTGGAAAACTGAACAAATGTATGATGCTGCCTTCTCAGAATTTCAAAAATGGTAGATTTCAGTCTTGCCATTTTGAGTGTTTGCATTTAAGGACTGTGTTTTCAAATGGATTTTTCTGCTTACTGATTTAAAGCCACTGTTACATTGAGACTATTCTGCATGGCATTATTTCATTGTGACAGTGGCATGGCTCTCTTATTACATTTGACATTGTTAACCGTGCTGTGTGGGACGTTTTTCTTCCAATCATAGAGTTAAAGATGAAATAGCAATTTGGAAAAGAAATATCTACCAAGAACGAAGAGAGTTACATCTGTCAGTGGTTTGGGGAGCCGTGTTTCACAGGAAATGTCATTCATATTTCCAGATTTGACTACTGCCAAGTACCTCACCACCTTCAAAGTTCCAGCCTCTTTGCTGAGCAACAAAGATTCCAAGCAAATTCTAGTAGATTTGATGCGGTAATTAGCGAGGGACAGAGAGGGCTGGGAGAGGTCCTTTTTCTATAAACCTGTTATTGGTTGACGCAGCAGACATTGCAGAATTCATAGCAGATACAGCTGTGACCAAGCAGTACTCTAGCTTCACAATTAGCAAATACAGTACTACACATACAAAAACTAATATGATTTACATAGGGCAGACGTGTAGCAACAAAAACATGCATGTGTCTTGGTAGTGATCATATGGCAGCCTAGCTTACTGATTATAAGAAAACATGATACAAATTGAATTAAAACCCTAAGCAACTGGAGTTCATCCAAAATTGTGTGATAAATGAAATTCTATTGCCACAAAGAAATTCTTTTGAAGACTATTCTACATTTTATAATTGCATAATGAATTCAGCCCTGAAAAGTGCATCTATATGTAATCTGCATTATTTGAAGAATAACATCATCTATTTCCTTTTTTGGCCTTACAGCATATAGGTAGGTTTGTCAGTTCTTAACAACCTACCACTAATTAGACTTCTAAATATGCTGACAATTAAGTATCAGATACTAAAATATCCTTAATATCCTGATTATGATGCCAAAACAAGATTTTTGTCAAAGCAGTTGCCACCAGTCACCTTGAAAGAACCATCTAGGTGGCATCAGTCAAATGGAGTATAAAAATCTTATTTTCATTTCACTTGATGTAGAATTCAGTTGTTGACACCATAGAATATACAATTTAATTAACTCTGTTATCATAGAGGGCAAAATCATTTTACGAGCTGTTACTCCTCTATTTGCTCATAAAGTTCCACTGTACTTTCCATTTTTTTTCTAAATGGGCTTGAAATTGATGGCAGAGGATGAAGGTTTAATGAAATATTTGAAGCTCTACTTCTCACAGCCTAGCCATTTGAATGCCATCTCTCTGATACTCCCTTCTTTTCTGGGAAAGGTCTTATTAATATATTTATGTTGGTGAAGCACTTGGAAGGTACAAGACTTCATGTAAGTATTTGTTATGGCTGAGAAGGGGCTTTGTGAATATATGATGGTGATTTATCTAGTAGTCCTTCAGTCTCCTCTGTCTGAGAGCATGGGAGGGAAGAGTGGTAGATACTGAAAGATTAGTCACTTCTACCAAGCCTGACATATAATGGTTCACGCACAGAGCATTAAAAAACAGATGACAGGAGTTTTCTCCTCTGTGTCATCTACCAGATGTCACTAGCATTAACTTTATCTGAGTACAGGCTGCACCCTGTATATGTTATCACTCCAGTACAGAAGGCCAGACAGACCTCTTCTTTGCTCACAGCAGTATGATTCACACTGAGAGTCATCTCTCGCATACTTCAACTGATTTTGCTCCAGCCATTTTTGTTATATTGGTACTTCATTTGAAAACCTGTCATAGCAAACGTTCAAAGAAATTTTAGTAAGTAGGGAAAGGAAGAACAGAAACAACTCTTTCTCTTGAAAGCTGTGGAGAAACAGAGCCTCCTTCCATGAGGATAAAGATCTTTAAGCTGCCACTATCTACTATCAAGATTTCTGCAGACCTCCTATGACTGCCATCACACTACTCCATGCATTACCTGACAAGGAGCCCACTGTAGATAGATCACTTGATTATTTGTTCCACAGTGGGCTGTGATGGGAATGTTTTGTACCTGGCTTCTGAGGTGGGAATCTGCTGGAAAACACCAGCAAGGTGGACAACAGCTTCTCTCCTACATGATGCACAATCCCAGTCAGAGAGATGCTGCAGTACTGCCTTCAAGATGGAGGCAGTCTGCAGCTAGGGAGTGGAAGACCACTTCTGTGAATCTTGACAGATGCGCTATTCATGTGGATTGTTCCTTCCTTCCTCCTTGAAAAGTAAAAGAAGGAGATGGAAAGAGAGATGGAAAAGTGGGCCTGAAATGGGCATGTTTATTTCATACTTTGGTAAGCTTCACAGAAGTTGAAGACTGACAAAACTAGTAAGCTGTCTAGCTTACTGAATGCTGAGCACTGAAACTTGCAGAGAGTTAAGAGGAAAGGACATTTTTACAAATGTCACTGTCAAATCACAGCAGCAAATCACTGTCATTTTCTGTTATATCAGAGATGGACAGAAGATCTAATAGGCCTTTTCCAATCTCTAGTAATAACACTTAGCTCTTGTACAGCCTTGCAGATATCATAATGCTTCACAAAAGGAAGTATCATTATCACTATGGAGATGCTGTCAGAGTGTCAGACAAATTTTAAAATGAGAGGTCGCCTTTATTTAGCAGCATACTATATTTGATCTCTTTGTTTTCTCTATGGTGCTCAAGTTTTCTCAAATTCACTTCATCATACACCCATTTAAACTTTAAAATGTTAAATTTAAGGGTTTTTTAATTTTCAGATTTTGTGGCAGAATTACATGTAGTAATTGCACAATGTTAAGCATACACTAAGTGCAACATCTGTCCTAAAGAGGAACTGAATTTTGTAGAGAGACAGAACGAAACAGAGGATCTTCATATGAGGGAAATGGCTTAAGTTTGAGAATAAGCAAGCTTGATGTGAAATTGTTCTGTAGTTAGCTGTTTTTTCATCTTTACATTGAAGATGCTGAAATGCTATGATTTCAAAGGTAAAACCATGTGACTTAAGTAGAGCAGCTGCAGTACTGCTTCAGGCTATAGGAATTCTGCATTTCTTTTCTCACCTTCCGTGTTCAAACTGCTGACAATCCCACTGTATACATTTGTTGAGTATCATGTCTCTTTACTCTCTCTCTGGAAAAGGCATCTAACTTTGGAGGTCAGAGACATTCTTTTTTTATTAGAAGAAGAACTGGCTTACCTGAAATCAAAAGGGAGCTTGTCTTGATTCACCTCAGACTGTCTGGCTCTGTGGAAATTAAATTCAAATACAGAGGGCGGAATGTAAGAAGCAGAAGTTTGGTGATCGTGTTCAATTCTGCCTCTGCTGGGGCCCATTGATTCTGGATAGCATTCTCTCTCAGATCAGAAAAACTTGCATGGAGTGATTGTCGAAAACGTGCTTATTAGCATTTGACTTTCAAGCATGGAAAAGCATCTTGAGGTTAAAATGTGCTGACAAAATGTATCCTACACTTGCTGCTCTCCATCTTCTAATAATCCATACACAAGATAGTAATGATTTTAGACAAGCCATATTCCTAATGACCTTGCAGAAAGCTACAAGGTTAAAGGAAGGAATAGTGGACAACTCCCCAACTCTACATCTTCATATTATTTTTTTGTGTGGTTTTTTTTTGAATTGCTTGAGTGTAGGATATTTTAAAATGTGTAATGGAGGAGAAAAAGTAGACCAACCAAGGAGTTTGAAAGCACTGGACTTGGATGTTAAACACAAAGTGGCATTTGGAAAGCAAGATTCTGGACAGCCTTTTAATAGGCTTTTGAGGAAGATACCAAGAGGGATCAAAATCATCATAAGAATTCTTTTTACAAAGGCTTAAGGAAAATCTGTGTTGCTTAGTTGCTGGAAGCATTCTGCTGTGTACCTGCAGGTGATTCATTCAGCTTGTCGATGTATCTGTGATTTGCATGGATTGAAGTATATTCTAAGGGGAAGGCCCCAGGGCATGAAGAGATGTTTTGGACTGAAGCTGCAGAAGGAATGCCAGGGAATTCAGCCATAACTTGCTGGAACTCCCAATCATAAAACTATAATCTGAGAGGGACTACAAGCACGTGCGCAGAATCTATTGATTGGCATAAAAGGACCACAAAACATGCTATAAACTGGTTGTGTTCAACCCACAGCTCGCGGCCTGCATGTAGCCCAGCTCAGCAAATAACTATATGCATTTTGATACATTGGCTAAACATTGAGCTCTGAACAGTGAAGAATATGCAGGCATGCTTTCAATTTGATAAAGGAGTTTGGGAATAGATTTCAAGATTGCCAAAAAAATCACTGATTTATGTTTGAGACACCATTTTCAATTGATATAAATACATTGCCTGCAAATTTTCAAATAGAATGTTGAGAGTTGCAATCAGATATTCAACTCAAAAATCTGATCATGTCTCTTTACCAGACTTCCATAATCCTTCGCTTCACAGTCACATCTTATTCATGCCACTGCTTTTTGGCAGTACGCACATTTTTAACAATTGTTGTCAAGGATGGCAAACAGGAAGAGTCAAATTTCATCAAAAATGTCT
The DNA here is from genome assembly GCF_002078875.1 of Numida meleagris. NCBI lineage: Eukaryota > Metazoa > Chordata > Aves > Galliformes > Numididae > Numida > Numida meleagris. The sequence continues at coordinate 39,857,400 of NC_034409.1, forward strand.
GATGAACAACTTGAGAGCTCACTTAGAGTTGCAACCACTGCCATCAAACCAGCCAGATGGGTTAGTTTCACAAAAAAGAAAGTCAAATATCCCAGTGGTTTCATGGTTTTGTTTCTTTTTCTTAATGTTTTAAGAAAAATATTAAAAATTAAAATGTTTTGTTACTTACATATTAATGATATTGTATATTTTATGAGGGCTGCACTGAAAGTAATGCCTCCTGTTTTGTTATGTTGGCACACAACATCAGAGGCAGATGGTGGTGGTATGGCAGTAAAGGTGGAACCTTCCCAGCAATACCCTGGTACGTTTTGTTGCCATGTGACAGATGGCAGCAGAGGGGCAGTCTGACAGAATGGTATCTGACACAGAAGTGAGTACGGAGTGAAGGTATGGACTGAACTCCTCAATGCAGAAAAAAATGGCACCCGTTGACATTCACTAATGCTTGCTGAATGTTTATGGAGACCAAACGGTGGATGTGAGCACAGTGAGGTGGTGAGTGGTGTCTTTCAGCAGTGGCAACAGTGGGTCACCTCCACTGTTGCAGACTTTTAGGAATGCAGCATGTAGGCTCTTTTTCATCACTGGCAAAAATGCATAGCTAGTGGAGGTGACTGTGTTGAAAAACATTGTTTTGTAGCTGACAATTTGCTCTATCAAATTGTGTTGTTGTGCTCATTGTATCTGTTGTAGTTTCCATGGAAATAAATAAGAGGTATTACTTTCATGGCAACTTATGTACATAAGGCCTAAGACAGTTCTCACCAAGATGGCAGCTTTTTCAGAAAAAGGTTGAGGCATAGTTTGGGCCACTGGCCTCTGGTTGTTGTGCCTACTCCACTTCAAACTAAAGGATCTTGGTTTCCAGAGGTATCAGATGTATTTTTGAAAAGGTTAAAAGACAAAGATTAGGAATAGCAACCTGGGAAAGGAAAGGATTAGTCATTTTCTTCATTTTTTTCATCTGGTGTCTCTAAACACCAATTTAGGCCATGTCAGGGATTACCATAAAAACCATTTAACCTCTTTTCAGAGTCTGTTGTGATTCGGTTTAGTTTAATAATGAGTTTAACTAGCATTTGAAGCACTGTGTGCTGTGACAGGAATTAGCAAAATGCCCTTATTTTAGAGAAATAATTGTGAAAATCTAAGACGTAATACTGTATTTTCAGTTTTGTGGTATTGAGCTTTTATTGGTTTTATGTTAATATGTTTAAGAGGCAGAGTACATGAATTTAGGATATTTTTCCAGGTTTTATTTCTAGGCTAATGTGATAACAGAGGGCAGTAACTCATTCCTAGAGTTTCCTGTCTGGTCATATCATAAAATTCAGCCTTCTCCCAAAGGCTGAAGAAATTGTTCACCTTGGCTGATGTGTGGCTGTGCTGATGTGGTCCAGTTGAAGTAACTGGATGGTTTTAGTGCAGTCAACTCTGTACTTCTTTCATCTTTCTTTTCTTCAGGCGTTTTACAGCTTATTCTGTGAATGTTATCATCATAACTATAGAAACACTCAGGACAAGAGGATTAAAATTAAATTCTATAAACCTTTGGATAGCAAAGCTCTTTTTTCTTGCTCATGTCTAATTCAGTCTGGGCAGAATGCTGTTGCACAAAATAATAACTTGCAGGAAAAAAAAACCTTTTCATAGAATATCTGTTTTTGGAGTATATGCGTTCTTACCTTGTAGGTTAATGGAGAGCTGACATTTCCATTTTTCAAGATCTTGCTATCTGCCACATATAAACAGTTCTTTCTGAAGGGCTGATTATGGCTAGTCTTTCACTTTCAATCATACAGATCAAAGCAAATAATATCATTCCTGAATGCTCATAGGTAACTCTACGTCATACGTAAGATTTAAGGAGGGAAACGAGATAGACAGAAATGCTTTTCCGTACCTTATCTGAGCATAAACATTTACAGTGTTGGTATTATACGATTCAATTTTTTTAACCTCTGTCATTTATAACTCTAATAGTGAGGAATTTTACTCCAAGAGTGATAGCGCTGTCTAAAGATCAAGCCATTTCTCCTCTCTCCTATGTTTCTCTCCAGACTCTCAATCACTGGCCTCACAAAGGGAGAAAATCATCAAATGCGGAATCATTTCCCAGTTTCTCATCCTTTTAGGCATTTCATTTTAACCTCTACCATCATTCTGTACACCTGAGTCAGTTACTAATTAAACTGCACGTTTTAGCCTCCGCAGCCTAAAGCTGTTAGTTTTTAGTATCTTGTTAGTTTTTGGTATCTATGCTGACCGGAGATCAAGCTCTGTGAATCACTCCACCTCCTCACTTCTCTTCATATTCTCACTCTGTGTAAGTTTCTGCATAAGACGTAGACTTGAGTATGGAGGAGAAATAAGTCTTTCTTTGATGATGTAACTTTTGGATAGAACTAGAAAAGCTTTTGTGAAGACTTTAATAGTTTCATAAGCAGCCTTTAATTACCTTAACTGAGACTTCTTATTTCGTATGACTGACAGATGGATAAAGTGGTGCTGTAGCTGTTCTGTCCCTTCCACTGGCAGCATTTCCAGAAAATGAATTGTTTTCTATGGAGTATGTTTGCTGATACAGAATTAATACTCCTGTTGTCTACGACTTAGACCAGAATACAACTTGTTTTGAGCTACAGTCATCAGCATGCAGATGAAGTTCAGTTATTCTCTCCTTTTTGAACACAGATGTGATTCTGCACCCAGTCTGTGTTTAGTTTTGCCGGCCAGTCACTAGATGAAGAGAAATACCTACAATTGAATCCAGTGACATGGAGGCCAAGATAGTTTCCCTGAGGATTATATCTGCAATTACAACTATAGAAATAGTGCCAAAGGCAGGAGTTTCCAAAGTAGCAGTAAGAAAGATAGTTCTATAATGGTATGTTATTGCTGCTTGATTGGTTGGATGCATTCTCCTACAACAGAACAGAATTAGAAGTTACTGCTGCTTCCCCTGTCACTAGTAATGACAACTAAATTTGGGAGCCCTGGTGCCTTTTTTGACTTGTGGCTGACCTTGAGATCAAATCTCATCTTCTTAGATGAAGACCTTGCCATAAAATTCAAACCTAAATCACTCCTTAGAAGATTACTCTTTTGCTTTTGCTGCCACCAGTGTAGAACGTGGCGCTGCAGTTTCTCACTGGTGTGGATGGAGGTAGGCAAAGCTCCCAGCTAGATCCTTAATGAAATTTAGGTGTTACTTAAACTGTTCCTGGTAAACCTCCAAAGGGCTGAGTTGTCTGGAGCCCAGTTATTTCACCTTTGCTTTTCTGTCTTCATCAGTAACAGTGAAAATTAACAGGAGGATCTCTGCTGATGAGTGGAATTCTGTCTTCAGAATTGGCAGCAGTTTATTTTCATGTGAGTGCCCTGAAGTCTGCAACTGATGACCCCTGTCTGTTAATGCCCAGCCCAGAATTAGATAACTGTGAACTATGCTGAATGTTTTCATTCATTCAGGCTATGATATTAATCAGTCAGGCTGAACATTCATTTTCTGTGACATCTTAGAACAGGCAAGCTTTCTAGGAGAGGTGGGTCATTTGAATTAATCTTGTTTACTCTCTGGCTTTTTTTTCCTTTTGTACTTATTGTATGTAATATAGCTGTAGCTATTACAATTCAGTGACAAAGAATAAAAACTGTGGTTCTTCCACAGCATGTTTCTTAAAAAAACAAAAAAAAAAACAAAAAACAAAAAAAAAAACAACAAAAAAAAAACCACAAGCATACCCTTTAAATCATTGAATCATTTAAAATCTCATTAATGTTTTGAGTATTTCTTCAGAATATCTGACTGTGACACCAAACTTCTACTTTATTTTAATGGAGAACTGTATGATTTTAATTTTATTCATCTGCCTAAAGAAAAAAAATGCACACTTAGTGTACTGCAAGTTACAACTTTTATATGTAAAAACATAAAATCCAAAAATAATTAATATCGCCTGATATACAATCATTGTAAATGAGAACAGATTTTAATTAGGCTCTACTAGATTTGATGCAGCAATCATGTATACCAGAAAGACTGGAGAATATTGGCTCCCTGCTCGAATTTCAGCTTTAGAGCTCAGCAACTGGCATAAGTTCCTGCAAGCACAAACCTCGGTCACATTAGGTAAGAATTTAAGACCCTGAAATTTTACTGTTTATATATTCCCTATCATGAAAACTAGCTGTTTATCAGCCTCAAGCACAATCACTACATATAAAACTGTGAATATTTTGTATATAAACACTGGTACATGCTCTTTAAATTCTTTTAACCCACCTGTTCAGTGATTCCTTGAGTTTATTGCCAGAAGACACCACTATATGAGCTCTAACAACTCACTAAGAATGATAGGCCTTTAAATCTGATATGTTTTATTTGCACTAAGCCTGGAATAGCTAACATTAACATTTTCTTTCTGGAAAAAAAAAATCTGTAATTTCAAATATCTTTATTTTATTTAGAAATAGTACTATTTCCTACAAATTGGATAGTTTTTCGATATGAGATGAGGTTGTCTGCCCTAAATCTGGAGGGCTTCTAAATCTTCAGGGAACATTTTAAAGAATTTAAAGAATTTCCTATAATCCCATTTAATCTAGGAAACAGGCTGCATCTGCAATGCAGAATTGTTACTTCTGTGCCACGTTGGGAGGGAGAGAGCACAAGGAAACCTTCTAACAAGCTTGAAAGTTAGGTGTTTTATTTTGGAATAAGGTGCTAGAAACCCTCTCATTCTCAATTTATAACATTTTGTCATGTCTACGTGGCTGTAGACTGCAAACTCTGAAAGCTCAGACAACCTGCCCTCCGTGTTATCTCGCAGGTTTATATTGAAAATTCACCAAAATACAGTCTCCCAACACACATTTTGATACTATCTCATTAGAATTTTGTGAAAATTCTACTGGAAAATTCTAATGAGATCTTGCTGACAAGGCTATTGTCAGTAGGCCAGTATTTGCTATGGGTAGCTTTGCTGGAAAACTCTTAAAAGGGTCTACAAATCAGTAATGAAGAAAGAGATCCCTAACAGCTTCTGCAGTTACTCTTCTAAATGTGTACTTTACTTCTTATATGGATATTTTTGGATTCTACGTCAAGTCCTTGATATTTGTTTTGCCCTTCTTCACTAAATTCAAGGCATTTAATCCATGATGCTTCCTCTCTAAGGATGTACTTACGTACTGCAATCAAGTCACCTTCAATCATCTTTTCAAAAAGCTGCAGAAATTCATCTTCTATGTTTCTTATGATCAGGCTTTTTCTTCAGTTTTCCTGTAAGAGTTTTGATTTTTTACATTCTTTCTATTTCTCAAAATCTTGTAACAATATGTACACAAGAACTGTATGCAGCATCCAAGCTGATCTTGCCAGAAAAGGAAAGTCACCTGCTGCTTCTGCTCTTCTACTGTTGACTGTTTTGCATAGCATTGCACTTGCAGTTCATGGCATGTAGCTTATGACCCCAAATGCTCAGCAGGAAACACTGCCCTGTAAGATATATTTCCTGATTCAGTAGATATTTAGAAATAGTCAAGCTCTTTTTCCTAGGATGTCCAGTGTTTGGTTTTGTCAGTATATAAATGTGATCTCTGTCACTGGTTTCAGCTGACTGGGTGATTTAGCACTTTTTCTGTGACCAACCTGTTGCATTATCATTTACCCTTATGATAATTCTTTTATCACCTGCTTACTTTATCAGTAGAAAAATTAACTTTCATATTCATAAGAACTGCAATATACCTTCAAAAGAACTTTTGCACGTTTCCCTGTTTTGCTTTTACTTGGCAGGTAGCTGAGCACCACACAGTCGTTCACTCACTCCCCACTTTCCCAGTGGGATGGAGAAGAGAATCAGGGAAAAAAGCAGAACTCGTGGGTTGACATAAAACTATTTACTAAGATATAGAAACGCAAAAGGATAACAGTTATGACTGTATATACATCGATATATATATTTGAACGTATATAACAAGCAATTGTTCACCACCCCCCAGCCGATGCCCAGCTAGTCCCCCGAGAGGCAGAAGAGAGCAAGATGCACTCCCACTCCTTCAAAACTCCTTCCACATGATGTCACTTGGTATGGAATATCCCTTTGGACAGTTCAAGTCAGCTGTCCCAATTCTGTTCCCTCCCAGCTCCTTTGGCTCTCACTGCAAATGGCCTTGGCTTTGTACAACACTGCTTAGCAGCAGCTGTAAACATCAGGGTGTTATCAATCTTGTTTTTCTCTTAGAACCAAAAACATAGCATCATATTAGGCAATCTAAAGAAAACAATTCCATCCCAGCTGAAAGTAAAACATCCCTCATCAGCTAAATCTGCAATCTAATCACAGAATGAATCTGGGTTTAGTCAAAAAGGCCCATTTTCCTTATAAACGTGTGACTTCACATTCATTATATTCCGTATCATTTAAACCATCATTAATGCAAACTTTTATGAGTTCTTCATTGTTTTATCTAGGTTTGATAAAAGGCAAATGGCTGATAGATACCACCTCCATCCCACTTGGCCTTTTTTTGAGTAAGACTGGCATAACATTAGCACTGTTCCAATCCTCTGGAATTTCCCTTGTGGTCTAAGACTTATTAAAAATGAACATCATTGAGCCAGAGATCACTTGATAAGTACAGTCTTCTTCCCTAGATTTTTGTAGATGACTGTGGTGACCTCTTTCTTTTTCACTGAAGAGATTAATGAAATTCAGCGTGTGGTACTGATTACTACAACGACCTTTGATGAGCTGTCTTGTCTTCCGAAAGAATGTATTAAAAGAGTGCATTTTTCAAAGTGAAGTAGTCAGAGGAAATGGACAAATAAAAAAGGTTTTTACCTGTATGTATATATCCAAAAACTTGAATATATTTCAGCAGCTTTGTAAATGTACATTCTTGAATGCTTGGTTTAAGAAGTGGGTAGTAGCCAGGTAAGGGTAAGTCAATAGATTTGAATACACATATTTTTGAATTGAGCACAATTTTTTACCAAGCTGAAGTCCAAACTCATAATTCGCAGGATGTACATTAGTTTCTTCATTTTAGCTGGAGCCAAAGACAAAAATATTGAAATCATCTTGAGAGAGTATTTTACATACTTCTGACTTCCCTGAAATGAGAAAGCACTACAGAAAGAGCACTTCTGAGGGTTTTCAGCTTGCCTCTTCTCCAGCTGCGTATTCTTTACTCTATCTCATATTTTTAGAAACTGGAAAAATCTGCAGTACAAAACCTAGGAAGATAGAGTCATGTAAGAAAACTTTCCAAAGGAAAAACAGTGATACAGAACAGGATTTCAAATCATGCCAGTGCTTGTAGAAAAGAAGCAGTGAATGGAAGTAATAGGTGGCATTGATTTGAATTAAATTATGGAGGAAGTAATAAGCCTTCTTCATCTGGATTAATTAGAGGTGGAGAACTGTATTGTCTTAAGGCTTCACCTATTGTCTTTTGATTCATGTCAGCTGTCTGTGGTTTTCCCATTAACAAATCCCATTCCTTTTCAGCTTGCCTGTGCTCTCTTTAGCCTACTGCTTGCTAGCCACTAGGTTTCTAGTTTTAAAGCAACCACATTGTATACTGTCTCCTGTCCAATTGCAAATTTAGGAGATTTTGAAGGCAGTGGCTGTATTGCATGGAGTTTGTGATTTGGAGTCATGGAAGAGAGCTGGAGATAGTACCAGAGAATATAATGGGGCAACATGAAAGCTGAGTAGTATTACAGAAAGCAAGAAGTGAGAGGAAAGAGGACATATATCCACAGGAGATGAATGAACTAGGTTGCATTAGTGTCACTGCAGAAGGAGCCATTTATTTATAACATAGCTGTGACTGATGCAAGGCCATTTTGCCTTGGGAGTTCTTTCCAGGGGAAAGAGGAAAGGAAGCGTGGCTATGAAGGTAATCTGCAGACTCCTGTGGGGTTCTCTGTGTGGATCTTGCAGGTCACTGATTGAGAAATAGAAATTTACTGTATATCTTCAGTAATGGGGTCGCTGAATTCACATGATGGCCTTTCACTGAAGGTGCTAAATTTCAGCAGAATTTAGCAGCAGCCATAGAGAATTCATTGTGTTATGCCACTTACTCCTACCTCCTGGTTTGTTAAATCTGTCTGTTCTGTCTTGTCATTAACTGAAAATGTATGATCGTTTTAGCAAGGACTTTGTAGGTGCCAGGTTTTTGATATAGCACCACATACAGTGCAGCGCTGATCCTGACCAAGATCTGCATATGTTACTTCAAGGGGAAAAAGTGCCTTGTATCAAGATGCTATTTTGGATACACGTAAAAAGTCGGTAATTGATTTGGTTCTTAATTAGAGTTCTCTGCTGTTTACTGACCCTGTGGTTTTTTTCTGATGTATGCTGTAATTTCAGCCCATAGTCAAAATATTTAATTCAATCGCTTTTGGAAACAAGACACTTTCTTGGTAGTGGAAACTGCACTAAGCATTATAGTGCCCATACTTACTTCAAGAGATGTCTTCAAATCATACAATGTACTGTGACTTCCTGTGTCCTATCACAAGACGTCAAGGATTTTCTGTAGAGTGATTGCAATGCACATGTAATTTTCTGTTAATTACAGAAGTGCTTTGTGATTTGACTTCTCATCGTGTCTGATAAGCCAAAACCACCTTTCAACTGTATTTCATTTCCTTTCAGTGTTGTACTTAGATGACTCTCTAGAAGGCTAGCCTCGTGACATGCTATAGTTAATAAGTTTTCCATGCTGTCAAAAGTAATAATATTAATGTGCCATTCAGTTAAATTAATTTTGTTTTGCGCGCTGGCTTGCTTAAACGTGAGTGACATTTAGAAATATGATCAGGCAAGAGCTGAGGAGAAGCCAAGTGGCAAAACAGAGCAAGATGCAATCGTTAAAGCAGAGCAGCCAGCTGCAATCATTCATGGGTAGGCTGGGAGTTACACTGACATCATAGGCTGATTTTCAGTATTTGCTTGATTTTATTCATTCCTCCCTTTCTTGTTTACTTAAGAAATTACTTTTCTTTAATTAAGAACTCAGTACGTCTGGTAGCACAGTCTCTCATTTGGAAATGTAAGGGTGTGTTTCTGCTAATCTGATTTCAAGTGCCGTTAGCCACAGCTTTTCTCATTTGGGAAGATGGCAGCTGATTGTAATGCTTTTAAACGGTTGACCATGAAGTGTCAATTTCTACTAATAATAAGTGTTTTCTCCTCATTTTTTTTCTGCTTTTTAGAAGCAGCAATAGAAGTGCTTTCTCTAAACAGTTAAAAAGGTATTGAAGAGGACTAGAAGAGGAAAGCTGGCAGAACCTGACTTGTTAATTTTTTAATAACATTGGCTGGTTCATATAATTACCCAAGTTGCTTTCAAGTCAGATTTATCATCGCGTTGGAGAGTATTACTTAACTAAGACATGTAGAAGAAATGGTAACGTACTACTAGATATATAGATAGGAAGGCAGAGATTTGTGAAGAATTCGTATGTCAAGTAGCACGCTGTTCAGAGAGTGAGGGGGAAAAAAAAAAGAGGAAAAAAAGGTTGACTTTGTTCCCATAGGAAAGAAGGCTTGTTTGTTCCCTTTAAGTAAAGGTAAAAATAGTGCAGTTGTATGAAAGTTGTATGACAAAGGAGTCAGAGTAGAACTGTAGTAGGGAAAGGACTACGCAATTAAAGCTGTTTCTTTTGGCTCTTCCACACTCTTTCTTTATACTGTGACTGTATCCCTACAGATACCACCTCCTGATACCTTTAATAAATTCACTTTATTTGAAAGAATGTTCCCTGTCTGCTCTAGAACTCCCTTTTAAAACTTACCTCCTGGACCTTTGCTTCTATTTCTGTTCACTGTTCACCTAGCATCAGCCTCCTTTACATCTCTTCTTTAGACTGTTGTCACTGCTATTCGCTTTTTTTAACAGCATTCGAAGCAAGCCCTTTAGATCCTTGCCTCAAGAACCTTCTGTTTCTTCAAGATCTCCTGCTGTAACCTATTTGGCTTTGCTTTGATTCTTAATTTACTTGCCATGTGGCTTGTAACTTAACACTTGCATTAACATGAGTGTCATTTCATGGCCAAGTTTGCACATTTTAAGAGGGTATAACCCATGAAAGCATTTCTGAAATAACATTAGTAAAAGCAAACAGGAGAAATCTTTGATCACAAGTATTACACTTCCATTTTGGAAGAGAAGTGGGTTATTCCCGCCAATAAAGTCTGATCCTTGAATAAAGAGGCACATGGGAGGGCACTTGTCTGTTCATATTTGTGTTATGTTAAAATATTTTCTTCAAAAGTGCAGTAGGTGCAGTCACGAAGAAGGTTCTTCTCTGTCTCCAGAGGCATTTTGCACCTGTTTATTTCCAGCTGTATAACAGTGTGGCTGCTCCATTCATGGGCATGAAATCCTTTTAGACAACGGGGGAATTATTCTGCTCATCCGATTAATGGTTCAGTTGTTAAAATCCTTAAGTTTGTATTGACTGTGTTTATAGTTAAGATTTTACAAGTCTGAAATATCTGTTTCTGTAATCAGACTTTTGTCTGAAAAGGCTGGGAAGAATTCTGCCTTTCCAATTCACTCTCAGGACTTTATCCCCAGACTTCTTCCATCATTTTGGGTATGATGGTACTCTGAGTGCATCCATATTCATGTGAGAATCTGGAGAAGTGCTGTAATAATGGGCTGACACATTAGCTCCAGCCTTGTTTCTCTTTCTGGTTCTCCCTTTTCTTTCCCTGTTTCACTATTTTTAGCCTATTTCTGCACTTGGGATTTTATATCCTTCTTGCTCACTTCGCACTCCTTTCCCTAATTATCTTAATATTGTCTGGTCATCAGTTTCCTGATTTGCAAGAGTAAGACAAAAAAATCTTCTTTCCTGATTGTACTTACTGTAGGTTTGAAATCTTATTTGGTGTTTAACTATGTATTTATCAACAATGCAATGTCTTTAGAGCTAGTAATGTTAAAGATAGCTATTCTGGCAGTAAAATTTCACGCTTAGAGAAAATGGGGTGGGGATTAAAAAAAAAAACCCACAGTATTTCATTTTCCAGTATGATCTCTATTTGACCTGGAGGAACGGTATTTTCCTAATTCTAGATCCCATGTGTACGTGTTGCTAACTCTGCCCACATACTCTTCTGGCAGCTGTAGTGAGGGCCAGTCCAAGCCATCCATTTCTGCATCTGTGGGGTGCTGGTACTGTTATTAGTACGATACCTTTGTGACCAAATGCATTCACAGTTTATTTTCCAAGGCAAGGAATTTGTTGGATTTGAGATCTCTTTATGTCAACAGAATAGCAAGGGCCTCAAAACTGTCCAAAGCCCACAGATGTGGGAATTACAATTAGAGGTTCTGTCATTACTATTTACCTGAGTTTCCTGAATTGTAAAGAAGCTAATTTAGCTTATAATCCACCTTTGTGCTGTCCCTATTTTCTCCATAGAGTTTTAAAACATTTTGATTGGTGTGAAAACTGTATAATGAGCCTTGTTAGCTTGGTATTGCAAATATTGATTAGTGGGAGATTGTGTTTTGGGTCTTCGCCTAAAACCATATTCTATTGTGTTTCTCTCAGGCTTGGGCAAATATCTACAATCAAAACTGGGTTTTGAATTTGGAAACCCACTGCACGGTGTTTATACCCTTTCATCCGCTGACTATTTTTGGAGTCATAGATCCAATTAGGAAAAAAAGTATGATGCTGTGGCTTGTTACTTTGGTATTGTTTTACCAAGAGAGCTGTGAGTGTCAACTTCCTCATAATATCTTACACAAAAATGTGGAGATTGCTTATATTAAGAAGATAGATATCACTGTTAGAGATTCTGCAGTGTGAATGAGAGTAATCTGCATAAATAGCATTTTTCTCAGTGGCTCATTAGGAAAGTGTGCTGTCAAGGCAAAAATGACTACTGACAAATACAAGAAGAAACATGAGACAAGCAAGAGACACTTAGAGTCTTCTCTAAAAAGACCAGGTTCTCAACAGGCCCTCAAATAGCCTTTTCTAAGCTGAAGAACTGTTACCAGTGCTATGTCATTTATGTTCTGCTTCATTGCATCCTCTTTAAATGGAATGAAGTTATGAAGTTGCTTGGATGGAGAGAGTCTATTGATTGGTGTTTAGGCATTATACATGAATAGGTTAATGCCTGTGAACCTCCCAGTTGGAAGTTTCTAACGCTAACTTACAGTTTCTATCAGAGATCAAAGTAATTTACTAACATAAATTATTTATACATAGGGCTGAAAGAAATTCATAATAGCAATAAGGCACCTCCATGAGATAATCACCATACCAGAAGCACTCATCTGTACCTCATAGCCCTGCAGGGGTTTGTAATTATCTCCTGCAAACCACACCTCTAGTGATTGCTTTCTGTTGCTTCATTGCAATGCTGCCACTTCCAGTACTTTGCCTGACAAATATCTTAAAAATACAAAAAAAAAAAAAGCCTACAAACCAGCTTAGGAATAAAAAAAAGCATGTGTCAGCAAAGCAAAAAGGAAAATGCTGAAATGCAAAAAAAAAAAAAAAAAAAAAATTAAGAAATCCATTTATTACAGATTTTAGTGACAGCAAAAAAGTACTACACTTAAGCAGGTACCTGTGTTATCTCTTCAAGTTATTCACTGGAATGAGCCCATCATTTGCTGTTGTTTCCCATAGCTTCCTGGTGATCTGTGGGAAGCTGTCTGTTTATGTGGTGCTGGCTTCTTCTCCGTGCTTCATGCAGCTAAAATTACTTCAAAAGAGGCTAAAAATGCATTAAATACTCTCATAAGAATACTCTCCTGTGTAGACAATTGCAGTATTTGCACAAAGCATGACCTGATTATAGATGGGAAAAGCCAGTGAGAGGTGATGGTCTTCATGGTAATAACTGTTTGTACAGTACCTCCTCTGGACTCTACTGAGGCGCTCAGCTTGGAAAAAAAAACAATCCTAATACAATTTTAACAAATGTTAACAATCCTAACACATACCAGTTTCAACATGAATACAAAAGTACAAAAAAAAAAAAAAGAACAATCAAAGGACCAATTAGAAACATAGCATTAATTTAAAAATTCCTTCCAAAATAGATGCTTAGATAGTATGTCAGTGGCACAGTACATTTCAGAGGAATGCATGTTTCTGTGCTACGTAACCAATGCACTGCCCTGTGAATCTAGGGGTGAGGGCAGAGCCCTTCAGTGTCAGTTGATACGTGAGTACAAAGGTGTCTGAGATGGTGGGGCTAAGATGAGCTTTCACATATCCCGTCTCAGTCTTACTCAGAGGCTAATGAATCAGCCAGGCTAATTTAAACCAAGTCTACCATGTAATAGAACAGGAATGCAAAGAACACGAGGTGGCTGGGTGAGCTGTGATCATGATAACACAAATCAATAAGCAATTGATTTCTTCCATTCTGAACAAGCTGCAAGTGATAGATCAACTTCACCATTACCCCAGCCAACAGTGCTTCCCAAACTGAATGTCAGAGGAGCAAAAGCGTGCTTTGCTATCACCCCATCGTTGCATGCTCAGTTAGAGCAGATTGCAAACTGAAATCTGCATTTCCAGGGTAAGTATCTGTGTTGAGGTTTGTAGCAGCCTATTAAGACAGAGAAGAATAGTGAGTCCTGTCATAAAAATGTGGTTCATGCTGTAAAAGGCATCTTAGGTTATTTCAGGTATGAGTTAAAAATGTATGTTTTTTGACATCAGAATCTCTTCTTTTGAAGAAAATCATAACATCACTGTGGCCTTCCTCGGTCAGATCAAGGTCTCTAACATACTCCTCCCCAGTATCCTCATTCGAGTCTGAAGAGTCGTAATCTATTTAATTGTTCCCCATGCAGAAACTCTGTCTTATCCTTCATCATTCATGCTGCTTTGTTTTTGGAATCCTTCCTCATCATATAATATCCTTTTTGAGGTGGTGGGATACCATAACCACACCAGTTTTCAAGATGTGGGCACATGTATTTGACAGTATTTTATGTGCGATATGTACATTTAACATCATGAGCTGTTTTGTGCTAGTCCATCTGATCATTTCCTAATTACACAGAATTTTGTGTTTGTTCTGTATGTTTTCTCACCATGGTGATCACTGAGTTGATTTTTTGCAGGGAACAATCTCTTGTAATCCCAAGGTCTCATTCCCAACCTGTAATAATCGGTTCAGAATCTATCACTTTATAGGTATTACATTATTTTTGAAGTTTTTTTAAATTAAAGGGAACAATAACTACGTCATGGTGAGAAGTTTTTAAGAGAGAAGATTGCAGTCCTTCAGCAAGAACAGCTTAAGCAGATTCTTGTATCCCCAAGGAAGTCTTCTCAGACAGACCTATGCACATTTTTGGCATGGGAGGAAGATGTAAACTTTGAACTATAGCTGAATATCTCACATGCATCCTTCAGATAGATGTATTGCCGATATTTATTCAAACCTGGACAAAAAAAGCTGTTGTGTTTAAGAGCTATTGAGAGAAGAATGTAAGGAGAGCACAAAAAATAGAATTTATGCTTGCTGTTTGGTAAGGATTTAATTTTCAAAAATGCTCATGCAGACAGAGATATTTTGATACTTATATTACACAAATTGAAACGACTATTTTAAGACTGCATATGTGCTTTATTATCAGTAGAAAGTACTTGTAAAAACAGCTGTCTAGTATTTGTATAGCTAGACATCTATATCTAACTGCTGCTGATGCTGAAAATTTGGCTTATTGCGTAAAGTTCAGATTCTCGTAAATCACCTGGAGGCTTGAGATCCCTTTAGGAAAGAATATTTTGATGCGTTTTCCATGGTGAAGTCCTTAGGACATGAGCTGGCTTTTCTTTGTGAAATACCAAACTACATCTATGAATCTATGAGCAATTGTTATCAGTGGTGTTCCCACAGCTTTTTAGGTAAGGTTCAGCCTTTGTGTCTTTCATCATGGCACTCTGAACTTGAGAAGTTGCTATGTTCTTCTTGTACCTGTGGAATGGGGAAAAGGTGCATAATACTACAAAATTACCTAGTATTGTAACCAAAAGCCTAAATAGACCCCCAAAACGTTTCAACAACCAACCTTCCAATTTATTCTAACAAAGCACTGGAGCCAAAGGAATTGACAGAAATGTACTTTATACTCCCAGAATAAACTGTGGAAAACAGAGCCACAAGGACCATTGTCTGAGAAAGTGCTGTCTGAAATGCCTTAACGGACTGTTTAGTATTGCCTGATTTTTCGTGTCTCAGAGAAAACCTGTTTACTCGCCTAGAGATACCGTTGTGCATGAAAGGAAGGAGGAAAGCAGCTCAGATAATCCTAATGATCATTTTGAAGCAGTAGTCTGCACTTTTCCCTCTCTTGTATCTGCAAGTTTAAATCTGTCATTCCCACTTTTAGGACCCGTGTTACTGTTCAATGGAAAATAATCTAGTTGCTCTGTGTTCATGTTAATTGATTTCCATTGAAACACAAACTGGAAAAAAAATGATGACTTGGTTAGTAATAAAGAGCAAACAGTATCTGTGGGAGTCTGATTGTCCGAGGTAATGTGGTGGGCAGTGTAACTTGCTTTGCAGCCATTGCATCTTGTCCCTTGGGCCTGTACAGGGCAGTCGCTGAAAACTCTAGATGTTACAAGAGAGTTGAGGCTATTATCAAGGATTCAAGCTGAGTACTTTGTGGCAGATCTGTTGTTAATTTGAATATTCTGTTTTAAAACAGGACTTTGAAATGTAATCCTGTTAATTTTCTGTGGGGTTTTCAAAATTATATTTTTAAAAGATTCAAAATAATTTAAAAAATAACACTATGTCTTGTTTGCTTTCACAGCAAGAAAAGCTGGGTGATATCTGCTTCTCCCTCCGTTACGTGCCTACTGCCGGCAAGCTGACTGTTGTCATTCTGGAGGCAAAGAACCTGAAGAAGATGGATGTCGGTGGTCTGTCAGGTACATGCATGAAAATCTGCTTGTAGAATTTTTCAGGATCGTAAGGCAGAAAAACAACTCATCTTCCATTGGAGGGCTCTTTGCTGAGAGAGTAAGGGCTCTTGTTCACTGTCTGAAAAATGCATTTTGTGTTTTCTGAAACATAGGGCATGACTGAGTATATCAGAACTCATTCTAGCTTAAAAAGAGAAATTTCATTATACGCTGCATTCCAGTCCAAGACAAGGTCTGAAAAGTTAAACAGTCAGATAGTGCTCTCTATGCTTTCCTTCTCTCCTGTTACCTGGAGATAAATATGGACTATTTGGGCAAGAGGGAAAAAAACCCTGACTACTATTCCTATTGTCTGTTTAATCTCATAAAATGCGAACATTTCGCTACAGTGTTACTGATAATACATAATAGGCAAACTCATCACAGGTCACTGCTGACTACTGGTTGAGGTGCTAGGATAATTGTTTCTGTATTTGAAGGACTTGGGTGTGATTGCTCCCTTGAGCAGATTTGGGAGTATTCTGCATTAATATGTACAGCAGCAATCACACTGACAGTCTTGTACTTTCGTGAGAGTCAATGAGGTTGATACCTCCCACCTACAGATGGTCCTTGCACCCTTTCCTCATCATAAGGCCACACAGGCAGTGAGTGGGATGATGTATGCCATCCCTAAGGGAGGGTGCCGTCAGCTCAGGGCACTGGGCTGTGTCCCAGGTCCTACTGGAGCTCTGTGCAGGCTTCTGCTCTCCACTGTGTCTGGAATTCTTGGACACAGATTACTGCATGAATTGCCAATTAACTGAGATCAAATTAAATAACAAGATGCTTCATAAGGAGAGGTCTTTAGAGGAGAAGTTTATTTTATATACCTTCTGTTAAAAAGACACAGTTTTTACAGACCATTGAGAATGAGGATACTTCTATCACAGCTCTAGAACTGAACACTTTTACAGCAGTCATTAACACACAGCTGATGTAATTGTTCATCTTGAAGTAGCAAGTGACAAACAGAATAACACAAATGTTTGGCTTTCATTTTCTCATAGTCTTAGCACAAGGTAAGAGGTATATCTAAAGTATAAACAGGAATAGGGGCCTGCTCACAGTAAGCCTGTAGGTTCCATTTACCACCTTTGATGAACAGTAACATGAGGACCTTCACAAAGCAAAAGGAGATGAGGTCTCTTCCTAGTCTTACTACTCTTACTCTTACTACTCTTTATTTTACTTGCTTCTGAAGTCTTCTGCTGTACAGCAATAGACACCATAAAGTAAAAGACATGAAGATACTGTTGTAGTTGTTACTGAATCATATCTAACTTTCTGAACACCCATTCTAAAACGTGAACACATCAGTATTTGTTTCTTTAACACTTACACTGAACCAGTTGCACATTAAATTTCTTAAACACTTTCCTAATCATTTCCTAATGAAAATTTTCATCCTCATAGAGAGGAAGTATGATAGTTTTGTTTTGTTTTGTTTTTTAACTTAAGTAAAGATCTAAGAGCCAAAGCATCTATATTCTTCTCCAAATTTTGAAAGAAGTGTGATGGATAATGGCTACAAAACTCATAAGAAAAGAAAGGATCAAGGAAAGTACTAATGAACTGAAAACCTTCTACAAGCTTCTGATGAAAAATATAATGCACTGTGTTGGAAATAACCCTGAATGTGCTATATGTTGAAGTGCCAGAACAGAGTAAAGGGCATTCAAATGCATTTCTGAGGAATTACAGGTTTTGTTCTCCTTTGTAGAGCCATACCACACTTGAAACATTGTGTTCTCTCAGAGACAAACAAACCCAATGGGATGCCATGGTTGTAGTAGGAATTCAGGAGTCCCTGACAGTGATAAACAGCAGCTAGTATGGTATTCCTGAGGCAGTAATTATAGATGGCTTAAAATGGATCCAGTATCTTTCATTAGGGAATTTATCTTTTGAATAAATTATGCAGAAATAACTTTTAAAATCCAGCTGAGATTCTGTTGTCATTATTCACGCTAAATAATACCTGCTTTCAGAGCATGGTACTGTTAAGTGCTAGTGAAGGTGACAGGATTTTATCTCAATTAGGGAACACTTTCCCCTCTACTTTGTTATTTTCTCTAGACACTAAAATTGCTTTTCGTTTTGCAAAACTGAAAGTTTTACATTGCAGTGGAGGTGGGAAAACGCTAACAATCAAATGTTATCTCAGACTGAATGCTACTTATATGTTCAACAGCACTTACTGTCACCAAAGGAAGACCATTAGCAAGGGGTGAAAATTATGTAGGTGTCACAGACAGAAAAAATAAATTAGAACTTTGACAAAAATTGCCAAAAAGTCTCTCTCTTTTGAGCTTAAGATATTTAGAGTTTAGGTTCTTTTCTGTTATTCTCTCTTGTTTTGGAGAAGATACTGGAAAAGCAGAAAATAGGCAATTGGAAATGGCTCCTCTTCCTCTTGCATCTAGCCGTTTTGCCTCTTAGTGGAGCTTATCTGCATTTCATGAAGGAGGAGCAAGGCCCTGGCTTCTGCAGGAGGTCTGCCAAGCATTCACAGCAAACAGCAGGCAGCTCTGCAGTTTCCTTCTGGCTGCTGCCCTGAACATCTTGAGTATTACTGCTTCAACTGAATATCTGCTTTGCTCCTCAGTGATGGGAAAAACTTTAGCAATTATGTATCTGTTGTCCCAATACTAAGAGCAAGACAGTCACTGCGGCTCAGCAGGCTTCTGAACTTCTTTTTAATTGACCAAAAATTGGAATGCATCCTTAACTATGGTCAATTAGACTTTAAAATATGCTTGATTTTCAGCATATTTATTTATACTGTGTAGAAATAGAGCACAGTTAATAAAGTACCAAAAGTATCAAAAGCAAGAGATAAAACAAAGTAGCTTTGTTAGCATTGTTCTACTGGTGATACCTTAATTCCGCTAGTCAGTCTGTGTGTCCCATTGAATGGTTACTACAGTTGCAAAGAAAGTCTTTATCTCCACCATTTTGAACTTTCCATAAATTTTATAGACAGTCAAAAGCCAGGCATAAGTTACCTCAGATAATAAAAGACAACAAACTAATCATGAAATTTATTAGACTCCTCGTAACAAAACCAGATCACCCAACTGAGCAATAAACTCCCAGGTCTTAAACTTAATTGCAACATCAGGCTGTGGCTAAAGCAAATCTTGGCTGAAGCACTGGAACTGTTCAGCCTGAGCTCATCAAGTCACCGCAACAAGTGGAAATTATTACTTCTGGTGAGAAGTAAGGGCCTCTGGCAAACAATTATGCATGTTTTAAAATGGCATTTTAATTATTTAAATTACTTTCAAATGCATTTTTAATGAATCTGACATCTGGCAGGTGAAATGTAGGAATGTTAAGTATAAGGAGATTATTTTTATTTGTCTAAATTTGATAAACTGGGGTTACATGGAATTATAGGCATACTTCACCCCAAATGTCCAAGAGACCTAGAAGCTTCTGTCGTACTGAAAATCAAGGGAACTTAGACTCAAGTCACTATGTTTGGTTTTTTTAATTGCTTGTAGATGATTTGCAAAACTGGAAGGTTTTAAAACCAGCTTGCAGTTTAATCTCTCCAAACAGCCCATAAAGACACAGTCCAACTAATTCCTCCATAAGGGCACAGTGCAGCTCATCAATGTGTTTCAGTTCACAAGGGCTGTCTATGAATTATGGTGCGTTATTCAGGTTTACGTTCTCCTCTTTTCCAGAAAGAGGAGATATTATCTGCAGCTCCCCTGTGAGATATTCATTTAAATCAGTGGTAGTGATTTCAGTTACTGATTTAAATAAGTATAAAGCTTTTATCTGAAGTCATTTTAATCTTGTATTTATTGGGGTTTTTTTCTTATTTTCTGAAGAAAAAGATGCTGGTTAAACCCTTAGCACGTCTGACTAGCAGATAAATGCAATAAATACAGTGCTTTTTATTACACAGAAAGATTCCCAATACCAACACACATTTATGTAGGCAGTTCTGTAGATTTCAGCATGTTTAGCTGTAGCTGGCATTTATGTTCATTTTTGTTCCTAACACAAAATAAAAGCTTTCAGTTCAATTTCCAGCAGCTTTCCCTGCTTTGACTGAGCCAATCTTTGAAATAAATTACCTGAGATGAGTGCTGGCACCTGAACAGTCTGTTGTTGTGGCTGTTTAGCTACCCAGGCCCTTTAGCTTAAATGCCTTTTCTTAAGAAGTTCAGTGACTGTATGTATTACTGACAAAAAAATGTTTTATTTCTAAAAAGTATCATCTCTTTGTAGCTGATTATAATTTCAAACTTTAACATAGATTATCTTCTTTTTGGTATTCATTTCAACAAGGTTCTTCTAAAGAAACTCTGAACAGATATTGCATTTTTGTTTTATGTTATTTCAGTATGCTTTGATTTTAGTCATTCTAATTACCAGGAATGTATCCTAGTAGGAAGCTTTTTCCTCCCCTTATCTTTGCCCTGCTACCTCTCACCATCCCCAAGGTCAGACCCAGGTTACTGATGGAGATGAGGACCCAACTAGAAAAGGCTCAGCTACCACTTAGGAACTGTTGTAGCCCAGTTCACAGATTATAGTAACCCCTAAACTGTATCCATTTATGCCAAATTACTGTTTAGGAAGAAATGCTAAGGCTATGATTGGATCTGTGTGATCTTCCTTCTGCAGGAAGCTGCAGATACAGCCGCAGCAGAAAAAGCAGCCTATAATCCAGTCCATCATGTGTGAAAGTTAATCTCAATATTTATAAGCTATAAATAGAAAATACATAGCACCTCTTTGTATCTGTCAAGGAAATATTATAAATCAGAACCATCTCAGGGGACCAAATGGTACTCCATCAGAATAAATCTGGGTTTCTACGCTTATACATTTATTTTAAATACTACATTCAAATTCAAAAGGCCTTGAATGTCTTATAAAAGATTTGAAAAATAAAAATTTTGTTTAGAGACTGGTTCTTTGAAGACAGAGTGAAGGCTCATGAATTATGCAGACAGAGCATTCACTTTAATAACTTCATTAAAACATAAGAAACCTTAAAAGCTATCTAACACAAATGTATTATTATGCAAAGAGAAATACTCTATTAGTGCCATGGCATTTCTGTAATCCATATTGTAACATGATTCTGTGAGTATTAGGGGAGAGGGAAAGAATGTTATTAAAAGACAAAAATAAAAAACAGACACCACCACAACAGCTGCATTCACAGCTAACCTAATCCAAAAGAATCCAACAGAGATCAGTACCAACAAACATTTTAAGATGTCTGCTTCCAGTGAGGATTTCTATAGTACCTAGTGTTCAATATCTCTGCTGCAGTAGTGACTGGCAGAACTTCCAGCAGTAGATGGCTGCAACAATACATCTCGCTAATGCTTGCAAAACAGTCTCACAGCGTCACAGTAAATTCTCTTTGGGTTTCAACAGTGGGAAAAGGACCAGTCTCTGTCATATTAAACTCCTTCTGCCCTACCCAGAGCAATGTTCCTGGTGGTGACATCTTCTGTAGGTCTGGGCAGGGGTGAGGGGTCTTGTCTAAAATAGTTCTCTTTTAGTGGGTAAATAAAGTCTTGGGGAGTTGTTTCTTCTAATCTCAATTCAGACCTTTGACACCAGATCACCTGAAGTGATGAGCTGAAGAAGATAGTTCCAATGTCAAAAGACAGTAAAATTACAATTTCTTCATCATAGAAGACATGTTAATGGATACATTAATGGATAAATTAACTCCCATATTTCAGTGCAATTTGCAGGTTCTTATAAAGAATCTGCTAATTAATTGTCCATTTTGGAGCAAGTACACAATTTCCACTGAATCATTTGCTACGGGCTATTTCACACAATAATATATTGTATTAGATCAACCATCAAATGCAGCAGTTCCTACAAAGAAGCAACGTCAAATTGTTCTCCTCTTTTTTTTTCCTCGTATGTCTCAAATGAAGAAAAAGAGATTGTGCTAGCTGATTAACACTGAAGTTGTACAAAACCTTTAAGCATTGCTCTGAAAAGCCTTAGTAATCTTAGGACAAACACTATGCCACAAAAGTGCCTGGGTTCAGGAGGTGTTTGAACAGCTTCTTCATTTGAGAAAGGAAAGAAAGCTTATTGTACGTGTACATCTCCTTAATCATTCACCCTGACCAAAGGTACAGGAGATCAGCACCCAGCTGTGAGGACTGTCAGTCACTGGGCAGAATTTTCTAGCACTGCTATTGCTTCCCTCCCGCTACTCCTTGAAAAAGAAAGCCTGGAATCTTCTTATTCTTTTATTTGAATATCCACATCTAAATAATGCATTTTGTGTGTGTGTGTATGCTCCTTTCTGGTTATAGTATGTTTGTATTTGCTTATGTAGTCTCAGAGCAGGCGTGAAAATGTGTGTTAATTACTTATGTGAAAATGAGATGGTTAATACTTCAAGTTTTCAGACTCTACAAGAATTGCACAGCAATATGAGTGGCTGTAAAATAGATGTAGAAACAGTGTAGATAGATTTGGGCATCCTTGGGGAAATTAGTCAGTTCTCTTACGAGTAAGTTTAATTTATTTTTACTCTCTGAAAATGGCAGCCTATTTCTTTTTTTAATGGATTAGAAGAAAAAAAAAATATGAACTCAAAAAGAAAAATGCCCTTTCTTCATCTCTGTAAGTGCAGTTTAGATGAGTACTTAAATGTTCACAGGAAGTGAGAAAAGTATGATTGAGGGGGGTTTCCTTTTTAGGACTACACAAAATTATACAGGTTTGTATGACAGCGTGAGCAGTACATTAGCACTGTTACACAGTTGAAGTTTGATGAAGTTTCTAGCATTTTCTGAAGAAAAAGAGACAACTTTGAAATTATACTAATGAATTGCTTTAAACCATACTTGCATTTTTTGTTTGATTAATCCTATGCAGGCAAGAAGGACGTTTAGTTTTTGCTAGGCCTTTATGGTGGTTACTTCCTATAGGCCTCCTAACGCAGTTTCTGAAGCGTAGCTCGTTTGTGTGTGCATCCCAATGAAAGAAACATTTTAAAGATTATATCCCAATCCTGAGTTATACCTGAAATGAGTAGGGGTTGTGTACTGAGAGGAGAGCTGCAAGTCTCCTCTGGTACATTGTGCTGGAAATACATCCGTGAGGGCAGAGAAAGTGTTTGCATTAGTGCAGTGAGAGAGAGAGGGAAAATGGCATTTCTGCTGCTTTGTCAGTATCCTTAAATACATACATGCTTTATTTGTGCTAGTTTTTCAAATCTGCTCCCACATTTGCTAAATGAAGCTCTCCACTGGCAGCTACAAGATGTCATTTCAATAAAAATGAAAAATAAATTTTCCCATTGCCATTTCCAAAATTCAGTTTCCAGAAGCTTCCTAACAGAAGGCAGAAGTCAAGTCATGCCTTTTCTTCTGTTGAGATTAACCCCAAAAAAGTTCCCATTACCCTTCTCTAGGTAACAGAGATAAATATAACCTTGTTGCTGACTGATATTGACATGCCAACATTTAGTTATTCTCATTTTTCATGCACCTCAGGAGAGTCAAATGAATCTCGATTCTCTTTCCAAAAATTTTATCCCCCACTTTCATTCCATGACCCAATTGGTGAGGTAGAAAAGCCAACATCTGGGGCTTGCTCCAGCCTGCCGGCACAGAACCCACTGTCTTAGAGCCACCAAATAGAGTCGTCAGTCAGAGTGTTTTGATTAGCTGCCGACAAGGTGAAAAACTGAAGACTAGAAATGCTACTTTCCCCCAACACTACTCCCCCCCCAACTCTGTAATGATATTCCTATGTTGTAGAGGCTGGAATTTATCTGGGTTTAATTCCTAGCTACTGTTTCTTGTACTTTTATTTATTAGCTGTTGAAGTCAACACAGCAAGTGTTGATCCTTGTCTTCACAAGGATCTTCTGTATGATGATAAAGTTCTCTTTACATCTTCTTTGGAAAAAAAATGGAAGAACAATTGAGCTTTTCGGCATATTATCATAAAGTGTGTTTATCACTTCTGTGAAACTTCCACATGTATTGAAGAGGAAGAGAAGGCTGGGTATGAGTGATCTATCTACACAGTTTAGTTTGTTTAGGACAGCTGAGGTGCTAGATAATTGTTTTGCGAGGCTAAAGGTAAGAGGAATCTGAGGAATCACTCATAAAAATATGATTGTTTTTAAGCTAAAAACTGTTTCTTCTGAGTTACAGAAGTGTTGTTGAATAAGATGCTTGCTTCTCTCAACTGATGCATGTCACTAATATAATGCAATAGCAAAACTGGAAATATAGAGGGAACATCTCTTGACATTTTGTAGTCATTAGCCCAGGAATTTTAGCTTGTAGGAGGAAATTAGGATTTTTTTCCATTATTGTTTGTTATGCTGCCTTTTTGCTGTCTTGCTGAAGAATATGCTATTGCACATTCCCTACTTGAATTCTTTTTGTTTCTACTGAGCTGTCCACGTTTACAGATATTTTTTACTGCCTTTAAATCAAAATAATTTATGTGCGGGGTTTTCTTGTGGCATCCCAACACATTAGATATTAACATAATAAATGAATAGTAAAATATATAATACTTACTAAGGAAATACACAAATACAGCACAGGTCACATAGCATCTGTCTAGTATGTACGCCAACAGATATAAACTTGTTTACTTGACTGTAAAATTCAGATGTTATCTAACACAACTGACCAATGCCCAGTGAATAATATTTAGATTTTTTCTTGCAAAACATGCCTACAAGGAAATCTGTCATAAGGAATCCCACCCACTGGAAAGCCAAGTTGTTTTCTACTTGTGAAGGCAGAATGGAGGATTTATTTGTAAGCTCTGTACTGTGAGCTTTATCACAACATAATATTATCTCTCAGATCTGAGTTTGTCGAAAAACAAGTATCAATACAGATACATATTTTTAAAATGTTCATGATATACTAGTAAGTTCTATCTTTTAAATAATGGCACACAAGATTTTCAGGATCCAAACGTAATCTCTGCAGCTCAGCAGCATCTCTGTAGGAATTGCTTCAGGTCAGAGAAATAAGGGTTTTGTTTAATCTCTGCTATCAAACCTGCTTAGTGGTACCTTTTTTTTTTCTGATTCCTGGTGGTATCATAGACCACTTCATACATATGGGTCTACAGGTTAAGTCCCACCTTTCCAATGTAAAGAATATGGTAATGTCCCTATTCAGCCCTACTGAGAAAGCATCTTCATTTCTGTTTGAG